>NC_064288.1:6333158-6406216 GCF_019186545.1 Solanum stenotomum | reverse complement strand
AGAAAGCTAAGTGTAATATTCTATACCACGAGAGAGGCTAGTGTTACGGAGCAAAACCTCAGAAGAATTGTCTAAAATTATCCAATTTTTAAATATTAGGACTTAGTTGAATTAAATAAGGAAATATATACTAATAATAAAACTTTTAATTGATTTCAAAATTTTGAATATTAAGAAATTTAGAAAATGACTATTTTATGTAATGTGTGTTACATTGAGATATATCTATCTTTAGAAAAATCCATTTTTTGAAATGTTCCAAGTGTAAAACGATTTAGGAAAAATACTTAAAAAGAGCTGCCACTTATTTAAAAAAAAAAAATTAAGAAAACTTCATTTAAAAAGAAAGTCTTTATAAATTTAGAGAAAATGGGCAAGAGCTTCTTATTTCTACTTTAAGAAGGTATTGACACTTAAAGTAGCCGCTAACGTCCAACAATTTGAAAGATAATTGACTAACTCTTTGTGAAAATGATTAAGTAAAGATTATTTTTTTTTTGAGTTTTTTTAGAAAAGTGGAAGGTAACGTAAACATTTGAAATAAATGAAAAGTGACTAGAACTTTNTTTTTTTTTTTTTTTTTTTTTTTTTTTTTAAAAAAAAGAATAAATTAAGACTAAAACTTTTAATAATAGATTAAGATTAAAGGTTAGGCAGCTGGACGATAATAGCCACTCCGCATCCCAAAATGCGCTCCCCTCCTAGGCGCGCAACATTGAATAAGATTTGACCATTATTTTCATATCCGTAATAGTGTGAAAAGAACCAAGTTGTTCACTTTAAAAAACAGACTATGTAAGAATCTTGTTGAATCACTTTAAAGATCATAACTTAAACCAATTTAGTCAATTAAGGCAAAAAACTATTTTAAATTAATTAAAGATAAGTGAAAAGTTTTGACCGAAGACATTGGATAAGTAAATTAAGAAAGCAAGAGTTGAAAAATAAAATTTATTAAAATAAGCCAACACAAAGAAAATAGTTCATCATTTGGGGAATTCGACTAATTAATTAACAATTCTAAAGTTAGGGTTAATAAACAACAAACAATCAATAATCACAATTAAATAATTTAAGAGTAAATGAGAAATTGATTTTGGGCCCTTTAGGCCTACATTTGCTGATGTCTAAAAGTGGTTGCTCGTGCATTTTTGGGCTTTTGGCCCACTTCCCCTCTCTCTCTCTGGATAAATTACATATATACACTATTATTTTTCACAATTTCCATTATTTCATATCATTTTAAAATATTTCCAAAATCTCTTATTTTTCTCCAATTATCAAGTTAGTCGGATATATAAGTATCCCAGTGTCACGACCCAGACCGTCGTGATTGACACCCACACTAATCCTCCGGTGCGAAAACCATAACTACAACTCAACTAAGCAATTTAACCAAATATTACGCATTTAAAGCTACGGAAGCAGGTTTAAATAACTAAATAATTAATACAAAGTTCCCATAAACTCTGGAAGTTCAACTAACATCTAACAACTAATGCGGAAATAACCCCTAGAACCTGAAAGTCGTTGTACCAAACCGTCTAAAGTTCAACAAGTCTAAGAACAAGGGGTACAACCCCAACCAACATAAGAAATAATTAAATAGTCAAAGTCCGAAAAGAATGGACTAACAAAATGAAGGACTCCATGGTAGCCTGAAAGAACTGGCTCACCCTTGAAATTTGGTCTCGATCAGTGATCTCCTAAACGAGGTCGGTTAGTAGCCGCCTGAAGATGCCTTGTACTCAACAAAGAAAGAGCAAGTGCAGTATCTATACACAACCACAATGTACTGGTAGGATCACGCAACTACCCCCATAAGTATAATATACGAAGACAATCACAATATAATAAGCACACATATACGGAACACAATTCAGTTATCATTTCAGGAGCAATGTACAATTCCACATTCTCAATAGCAATAAATATAACAACACAATGGTCCTTTCATGGAACCCATACCCAAACTGTTAGTGTGTCGGAACGTGACACCCGATCCAATGTATGTGTCAGAACGTGACACCTGATCCAATCAGCACAACCACAATCACAATCATATCCATAATGTACAATACTCAAATTAAATCATATGGTTAAGTACACAAGTTCATGGCATGTATTGTTCATAGTCATTTCATTAGGATTGTTTCCACATTTTATCGGATTCGCATACACACATGCGTACAATATAGCAATCAATCCACATACATTACATAAACAGGAAATCAAACCATCACCTACCTCAAAATCAAGTTTGAATCCTCCTAAGACACTTGATCCTTTCCTTTCCGAAATCTTTTCGCTTGTTCGTGGTCTAAAACAACAACTAAATATAAGGGTCAATAAACGAGGCCTAATTACCCGGATTACAATCAACATTATCAACCCTAGGCCAATCCCAAGATCCCAATACCCCATTTAGGACTTTTTCCACCATTAATTCCAGATCAAAACCTTCCCCCAACAATAATTACCCAAGAATCTAAGTTCTACGAATTGAAAGACGGATTAGGGGAGTAAAATCCTTACCTTTAGTGCTAGAAGAGATGGAAAACCTTCAAGAAATAGCCCTGGGTTGTCTCTTAGCTCTCAAGAACGAAACTTGCAGAATAATACTCCATCCTTTAAAAAAAGAATGACCTCCTTTCGTTTTTAGTCTGTTTCAAAAAGAATGACCTCTTTCCTTTTTTGGTAACATTTTAATTTCAGCTTTCCACGTGGCATGTTTAAAGCCACAAGATTATAGGGCAATTTAGTACATTTGACATAACTTTAATTTAGGACCACAAGATTCAAAAGTCTTCTTTATTTTCTAAAACTTCGTGCCAAGTCAAACCAGGTCACTTTTTGTGAAACGGAGGGAGTAATAATTTTGGAGTTTAATTTTGACTTAAGTCGCGACTGGGCCGCTATGACAGACCCTGTCCCGCCACAGCAGTCTCACCCTGGCGGCTTGCGCGGAGACAAAACATCAGAATGAGAGTTTCAAACTCCCATTTCACACACACCTTCAATCCATGACATTCAAAACTACCCGCTCACGCTAAGTTCAGTTTCGACAGTTCTACTCTCCCGTATTCAAATTCGTAAAGTTGTACGGGTTCTTTAATGTCTTAGCTATCTACTTATGTGATCAAAATCATAAATAAATCTCTCATTCATTACGATATTTCCTAGACCTCTCATGACTCTGATTTTGTCCAAATTTAGACTAGGCTAGGAATTTCCAAGTTACTATTCAAAAGTTTTTTGGCCCCAATTCTTTCCCCATTGACTTTTTCGTAACAACGGAATCAGATCGTTACAATAGATACCAATTTACCCATTACTTGGCCCCGAGTGATCAACTAGGAAAACTGGCTTAAGTAAGGGTAGAGTAGTACTTGAACCATTGAACAACTGGGATTTTTATCTCGCATGTCCCTCTCTGTCTCCCAAGTAGCTTCATCAACCGGACGATGCTTCCATTGAACTTTCACAGACTTTATCTCCTTGGTCCCCAGCTTTCAGATATCGCGATCAAGAATTTCAACCGGTTCCTCCTCATATTGGAGGTCTTTGTCTAACAAAACTGAGTCCCATTTTATGATGTAATCCCCGTCCCCATGATACTTCTTCAGCATGGACACATGAAATATCGGATGAACTATCGATATGTTACGAGGTAAAGCCAACCTATAAGTCACTGCCCTACACGGTCGAGAATTTCAAATGGTCTAATGCATCGAGGATTAAGCTTGCCCTTCTTGCCGAATCTCATTACCCCTTTCATGGGTGACACCTTAAGAAGAACTTTCTCTCTAGTATGAAATGCCATGTCTCTTACCTTATGGTCTGCATACTTTTTCTGTCGACTTTGGGTTGCTAGAAGCTTAGTTTGGATGCTTTTTACCATATCCTGATCATCCTTCACCAAGTCAACCCCAAATGTTTCACATCTCCAGCCTCAAACCATCTTATGGGTGATCTACATCCTCTCCCGTAAAGTGCCTCAAATGGTGCCATATCAATAATGGAGTGGTAACTATTATTATAGGAGAACTAACACAAAAGTAGGAATTAATCGCAACATCCTCCAAAGTTAATCACACATGCCCTCAACATGTCCTCTAACACTTGGATAGTTCTCTCTGGCTGCCCGTTCGTCTGCGGATGGAAGGCTGTGCTAAAGGTGAGTTGAGTACCCAACTTCTCGTGTAATGTTCCCTAAAACTTGGATGTGAACTGCGTACAACGGTCCAAAATGATAGAAAGGGGCACTCCGTGCGACCTTACTGTAGCCTTCACATACACTTTAGCCAATTGCTGCGCATTATTGTCTACTCTGACTGGAATGAAGTAGGATGACTTAGTTAATCTGTCAACCACTACCCAAATAGAATCAAACTTCTCCAAAGTCTTGGGAAGACCAACCACGAAATCCATGACTATCCTTTCCCACTTCCATTCCAGAATTGGCATTATCTGAAGTGAACCTGCAGGTCTTTGATTCTCATAATTTACTTATTGGCAATTTTAGCACTTAGCCACAAACTCCACTATATCTTTCTTCATTTCAGGCCACCAATAAAGTCGCTTTAAGTCTCGGTACATCTTGGTCACACCCGGATGGATGGAATACCGCAAACCATGGGATTATGTCAACAAATTCTGAATCAAGTCGTCCACTCGAGGAACACAAATTCTTCCTTTAAAACTAAGCACACCCCTGCATCAAGAACCATATCTTGTGCCTTACCAGACATTGTCTTCTTTCTAAGTTCTTTCAAATTTTCATCCTCAAACTATTTGGCCTTGATCTTCTCAATGAATATTGCCGTAATCTCAATGCTAGCAAACACCCCACCTCTTTCTGAGATGCCCAAACTGCATGAACTTAGACTCCAAGGTTCGAATTTCCTTAGCCAAAGGTCGCTTGGATACACCCAAGCAAGCTAGACTACCCATACTTACCACCTTCCGACTTAATGCATCTACCACCACGTTAGCCTTACCCGGATGGTACTGGATGGTCACATCATAATCCTTGAGTAACTCTATCCACCTTCGCTGTCTTAGATTTAAATTCTTTTTTGTGAATACATGTTGTAGGCTACAGTGGTCAGTAAATACCTCACACTTAACACCATAAAGATAATGTCGCCAGATCTTGAGAGCAAACACTACCGGTGCTAACTCCAAATCATGTGTCGGGTAGTTCCTCTCATGCACCTTCAACTATCGTGATGCATAAGCTATGACATTCTTATACTGCATCAAAACAACACCCAAACCTGAATGTGAAGCATCACAATAAACAATAAAATCTTTGCCTTCCATCGGTAGTGCCAAAATATGTGCTGTGGTCAGAAGAGTCTTGAGCTTTTGAAAGCTCTCTTCACATTTTTCAATCTATTCGAAAGGTACCTCCTTTTTGGTCAACCTTGTCAGATGCGTGGAAATGGAAGAAAAGTTTTTTACAAATCGACGATAGTAGCTGGCAAGCCCTTCAAAACTCTTAATTTCAGTCACAGAACTAGGCCGAACCCAATTCCTGACTGCTTAAATCTTTTGGGGATCTACCATTATACCTTCCCGTGAAACTACATGTCCCAAAAAGGCAACCCAAGTCAACCAAAACTCATACTTAAAAAATTTAGCATATAACTTTTGTCTCCCAAGAACACCCAGAACAATACGAGATGGTCGGCATGCTCTTCCTCACTTTTCGAATAAACCAATATGCCATCAATAAAAACAATCACAAACAAATCTAGAAATAGTTTGAACACACCATTCATCAAACTCATGAAAGTTGTAGGTGTATTTGTCAACCCAAACGACATCACTAGAAACTTATAGTGCCCATAACGGGTTTTGAATGTCGTTTTTGGTACTTCCTCGACCCTAATTTTTAACTGATGGTAACCAAGCCTTAGAGAAAACTGATGCGCCATGCAATTGGTCAAAAAGATTTTCTATCTGAGGCAGTGGATATTTATTCTGAATGGTGACCCTATTCAATTGGCGATAGTCTATGAACACCCTCATACTACCATCCTTTTTCTTAACGAACAAGAATGGGGCACCCCATGGGTAAGCACTAGGACGGATGAAACCTTTATCAAGAAGTTCCTGAATTTGAGTTTTAAGCTCTCTCAACTCTGCCGGAGCCATGTGATAAGGAGGAATAGAAATAGAGCTAGTACTAAGTTCCAAATCAATGCAAAAATCTCTATCCCTATCCTGAGGCATACCAGACAAATCGGTAGGAAACATTTCTCTAAATTCTGACACCACATGGATAGACTCAATAGAGGGAGAATCGATCTCTACATCCTGAATATGAGCCAAATATACCAAACAACCATGCCCCACCAATTTTCTAGCCCGAATGGAGGATATGACCTTACGTGGCTTAGGCTTGTACACCCCTTCTATTCTAACTTTTCCCTACCAGGGATCTTTAGAGTCACAAACTTAGTATTACAATTACGCACAACATAATAAGGGGACAACCAAGTCATGCCTAAGATGACATATCCAAAATAACCAAGTCAGCCCAAGTCTGAAAACCCATAAACAAGATAGGACAAGCACGATAGACATAGGTGACTATGACAAACTCTCCAACTGGGGTAGAAACATGGATGTGAACATCAAGTACATCACAAATCATATCAAATTCTGAGGCAAATCGCACTAACACATAAGAATAAGTAGAACCCGGGTCAAACAACACATTAGCCATCCGGTCATAGACAAGAATAATACATGTGATCACTGCGTCAGAAGCCTCTGCCTCGCTCTTGCCAGGAAAGGCATAACACTGAGCCCTGTCATTTTGACAGATGACCTCTTTGCCTGGCTGCACTGCACCTTTGCCTGCATTGCAATTTCCCCGACCTCCACGACCTCACTGATTTCCTCCTCGCCCACCTTGTGAACGTCCTCTACCATTATTACCGTTACCCACGGGTACCACTGCTCTAGTTTGCTGCTGCGCAGGGTCCAACATGCGCGGGTGGGGATAATCTCTCCTCATATTCCTAGGTTCTCCAAAATTATAATAAGTGCGATCAAAAGATGGCCTGATGCCCACCGAATGTATGGATCCCAGGCTATCTTGAATAAAATTCAGATGTGGAGTTCCCGAATAACTACCTATAGAAGTGGGAAATGTGGACTGAATTGGCCGGGCTGCTAGTGTCGGCCTACCTGAACTTTTGGAGAAGGAACCCTAAAAATTACATGTGGTCTTGGCTTTCTTTACCAAACCTTAGCCTACCTATCACGTCTAACTCCTTCCAATTTCTTCATGAAATCGGTCACCTCATTAAAACTTTTTCCTGTAGAATGTGAACAAACAATACCTGTAACTCGGCGTTCAGTCTCTTGACGAATAGACAAATCCTCTTCTCCTCTGTAGTCACCAATTATGTAGCATATCTAGAAAAGGCAAGAAACTTAGCCTCATAGGCAGCTACAGACATGCCACCTTGCTCCAAAGCCATGAACTCATCCTTCTTATGATCTCTCAAAGTCCGAGGCACATACTTTTACAAAAACAGAGCATGAAACTATGTCCAAGTGAGTGGGGGTATAACTGATGATCTGCATTCCACATAGGCCCTCCACCACTGCTTAGCCTCACCCTGAAACTGGAAGGTCACGAACTCTACCCCATGCTGGTGTACAACACCTAACTTGTGCAGGCTCTCATAACAATTCAAAATAAACTCATAAGCGTTTTCACTCTCAAAACCAAGAAACACAGGAGACTTTAGTTTCAAAAACTTAGTCAGCATCGCATGCTCATTACCAGTCTTGACAGGACCCAACAAAGGACGAAAAAGGCATCAGTGCCTACAACTCCACCCACCTTGGGAACAGAAATAACAATTGAGGGGTTTACGGGAGTTTGAGTTGCTGGTGCTGCGGGAAGAACTCCAGGACTAACCAATCCTTTCAGAAAAGACATGATCTGTTGAGCTAACACTGGGTCTAAGGGAGGAATGTCGGTATTCCTAGCCGGTGCATCCTCTTCCTTTCCAACATCCCCCCCGTCCTCAATTTCCAAATTCTCTTCTACCTCTTCTTGATGTACGGGAGGAACCTCATTTATGAGAGCATTCTCAACCGGCGCTCCATCCCAAGTAGGTGCTACCCTTCCTCGGCCTCTGCCCCTTGCTCTTCGTTTACCCCTGCCTTGGCCGCGTCCTCTTACTGTGAATTCCTCAGCTGGCTCATTTACGGAATCTATGGGTCTGACGCCGTTGAATCTAGTGTTAACCATCTACCGACAGAAGAGTGAAGGAGATTAAATATCAATTTGGATCACTAGATACTAATTGGAATCAAGTTATAGCACAAAACGTGACAAAAAAACAAAGAGATTTCCTACGGTCCTATAGCTTCTCAAAGAAATGTACAGACGTCTCCATACCGTTCCGCAAGACTTTACTAGAATCATTTTGGTACAACGAGATCAACGAACCTAGGGCTCTAATTCCAACTTTGTCACGACCCAAACCATCGTGATTGACACCTATATTAAACTTTCGGTGGGAGAACCATAACTACAACCAACTAAGCAATTTAACCAAATACTACACATTTAAATCTATGAAAACAGGTTTAAATAACTAAATAATTAACGCGGAGTTTCCATAAACTCCGTAAGTTTAACTAACATCTAACAACTAATGTGGAAATAACCCCTAGAACCTAAAAGTCGTTGTACCAAAACATCTAAAGTTCAACAAGTCTAAGAATAAGGGGTACAACCCCAACCAACATAAGAAATTACTAAATAGTCTAAGTCTGAAAAGAATGGATAAACAAAATGAAGGACTCCATGACAGCTTGAAAGAATTGGATTACCCTTGAAATTTGGTCTCGATCAGTAATATGCTAAACGAGGTCTGTCAGTAGCCGCCTGAAGATGTCATATACTCAACAAAGAAAAAGCTAGTGCAATATCAGTACACAACCACAATGTACTGGTAGGATCACGTGGCTACCCCCATAAGTACAATATACGTAGACAATCACAATATAATAAGCACATATATACGGAACACAATTCAGTTATCATTTCAGGAGCAATGTACAATTTCACATTCTCAATAAAATAGATATAACAACACAATGGTCCTCTAAGGAACCCATACCCAAATTGTTTGTGTGTCGAAACGTGACACCCGATCCAATACATGTGTCGTTAGTGTGTCAGAACGTTACTCCCGATCCAACCAGCACAACCACAATCACAATCATATCAATAATGTACAATACTCAAATCATATGGTCAAGTACATAAGTTCATGGCATGCACTGTTAATTGTCATTTCATTAGGTATGTTTCCACATTTTATCGGATTCGCATACACGCATGCATACTATATAACAATCAATTCACCTACGCTACACAAATAGGAAATCAAACCATTAGCTACCTAGAAATCAAGCTTGAATCCTCCTAAGACACTTGATTCTTCCCTTTCCACTTGTTCGTGGTCTAAAACAACAATTAAATACAAGGATCAATAAACGAGGCCTAATTACCCAGATTACAATCAACATTATCAACCCTAGGCCAATCCCAAAATCCCAATACCCCATTTAGGGCCTTTTCCACCATTAATTTCAGATCAAACCCTTCCCCCAATAATAATTACCCAAGAATCTAAGTTCTACGAATCAAAAGACAGATTATGGGAGTAAAATCCTTGCCTTTAGTGCTAGAAGAGGTGGAAACCTTCAAGAAATAGCCTTGGTCATCTCTTAGCTCTCAAGAATGAAACTTGCAGAATAATAACCTTTTTAGGGTTTAATTAAGACTTAAGTCGTGACTAGGCCGCTACGGCGGACCCCGTCCTGCCACAGCGCTCCCACCCTAGTGGCTTGCGCGGAGACAAGACATCAAAATAAGAGTTTCAAACCCCCATTTCACAACACACCTTCAACCCATGACATTCAAAACAACCCACTCATGCTAAGATTAGTTTCGGGAGTTCTACTCGCCCGAATTCGATTTCGTAAAGTCATACGGGTTCTTTTACGTCTTAATTATCTACTCATGTGATCAAAATCATAAATACATCTCTTATTCATTACCAATTTTTCTAGACCTCTCATGTCTTCAATTTCATCCAAATTTGGACTAGGTTAGGAATTTCCAAGTTAATATTCAAAAGTTTTCTGGCCCCAATTCTTTTCCCATTGGCTTTTCTCTAACGACGGAATCAGGTCATTACACCCTGCGGTTAACAGACGTTTCCCCTTCCTTCTTTCACACTTTTGATCTCTCCCTAATTTCACTCCATAATCTTATCAGTTATAGTTTTCATCTCAATCTGATTATCAAAAGGATTTTCTTTTCGGTCAATCAAATTCAAACAACTGAATATATACTTTTCGTGTTCTTTATTGTCATTTTTTAATTTTTTTGTTTTTGCGCTTTTTCCTGATACATATGGATCATACTCATTCATTTAGTATTGGGATTACCCAACAAAACTCTTGAAATATATATATAAAAAGGAATGATTCATTATTAATGAAGAATTCGACTGTGGAGAAGTCAAATTCGAAGAAAGATGCACCTTCGACTTTTGAAGTTATTGAGGAGAAAACCTCCCAGAAAGGGGTAAAAAAATTGGATCTGTATTATCTCGTCCAACTCTACCTAAGATATGGATTTTTAATGTATATACTTTATTTTGATTTTTAATTGAACCTTTGATAGCGGTTTCAATGTTTTGGTACATTACATGTACAATAGTCTCTACTTGATGTAATGTATCTCTGTTGAAAAAGTTTCCAAAAAAAAGAGGGGAAAAGTCAAATCTGGCAGTACACGCCCTTTACTACTAAAGGTTCAGAATGTATCAAGTTCTGAATCGTGTTCAAATTAATGATTTTGATGTATAATCATATTATTTTGAAACATCAATTAGTATTTATCAGGTCATTATATATGTATTTGATACATAATTTCTACAAAATGTATCATATATCATGTATCAGGTGTTGCTATGTATCTTTAACCTTATTCAAATTGGAAGAATATGTATCTAAACATAGTTGCAAATCGTATTTGTGATACATAAATCTTCATGTTTTCATAAATAAATTAGTATCTAATGCTTTTGATTATTGATCTGATACATAACTATAACAAGTTGTAAAGTCGATAATGTATCAGTTGTTGTTATGTATATACAGTCTTTAATTTTTGTTTAGACTTACTTAAATTAGAAGGCTATGTATCTAGATACGTTACTCAATAATTCTCATGATAAATAAACCTAATGTTCTATAACTAAAACACTGTGTATCAAATTCACTAATATGTATATGATGTATAATTGTGTCAAATTTGACTAATTTACTATGTTTCAGGTATTATTATATATCTATAGTCTTTTAATTATTTTTCATGTTTTATAATGCGGGGAATTTCAAGTTGCATTTGCTGAGTATCTCAACGATGGAATTTTGATCCCACCTAATGGATCTCAAGCTAATTTCCAACGTACAAAATATGCAGCATTGTTATGAAAATATGGTAGCCAAAAGGCCAATGGAAGTTATTTTAGTGAAAAATGCGATCCATAATATAACTTGATACATAACAATTTATCTTATACTTAACAAGTTACTTGACAAATATAAGTTTGTATTAGATACAATAAATACTTGTACATAATTATCAATATCTGACGGTGTCTTCATCTGTGGTAAATATTTGTCGCTTATAGTTATCTATCTAATACAATAGTTGATTAATAGATTATTGCATCTATTCAAATATTTCAAATAACAGGACAATTTAGTGGAAATTATTTCAATAGTGAATTATCTAACTACACACATAGTAAAATCAAATAAAGAAAAAATATTCCATTGAAAGTTTAATGTATTTTCTAAAAAGGAATGTATCACTTCTCTTTGGGTAAGAAAGTATAAGATCACCTGTTGAGACTTTCATGTCTATAACGTCCACAATAGTTTGTGTTCATAGTTATCTTATCACTTGAAATTTTTTTTCGTGATCGTCCAGGCATCCTTTTGTAACTAGGTGGCAAGACAATTTCCTTTAAAATATTTTTGGAACAAATCAATCTTCCTTATCCAGTGGAACCATTGAATCTTTCACAATTGCTTATTTATCTTTCAAGGCAAACAATGTATGTTCTTCAAGAATCGTAGATTGAATAAAGATACTCAGATGATGCAATAACCTGTCAACATTAAAAAACTTAGTGATACATTCCATAAAACAACTATTTCTATGTATCAATCACAAACAATCAAACAACTAACTTATACTTAATATTAGATATAAAATATAAATATAAGTTGATACATACCTTCATTCGCGAACATGTTGATGTGCTTACAACAAATTACATGTATAATGTATCATCTATAAAATACATTATTTCACAAACATAATAAAATACACAAATAGTAAATGTATTATGATACTTTATATCAACAACATACTGACTCAGAGCTCTACAAACACATTACATATATGTCAAAGTAGTAATGTTTCATGTTGTAACCTGTAGTGTATCATGACTTATATATCCATATACAAATTCAAAAATCAAAAAATACTTATTAAAGCACAAATAAAAATAAAAAATAAATTCACATGTATCTGATACTTTATATTATTTGCATCGTAACTTAAAGATCTAAAAATAAATTGTACATCAAACTAGTAATGTATCGATTTGTAATCATTAATGTATGACAACTTATATATCAATATACAAATTCAAAAACAAAAGAACAAAGGGGATACATAGCAAATCTAGGCAATTGCACAAGTTGATACATCAAAGTTTTGTATCACATCAACATTCTTATTTGTTATATCAATACAAAAGAGATGTATAGCAAATCCAACCTCACGTTTCTTCACCTTAACATACAACTTTACTCTCATATCATTCCTAATAATCAGTGGAGATTAATTACCTTCTACAATATATAGGATCTCGATTAGTATTGATGTATCAGGTAACTAATTAGTGAACTAATGATGTATATATACATATGTATAACAATAACATTCAATACAACAATTGGAAAAGATTGCTTGCCAACCCATCAACGAATCATGGTATGTTGTTTCCGCAACCTGCTCAATCAAGTGATGCTTTCCATTAAATTTTGAATGGAGTTGCTCGTAAACTGTCACACGACAGGAGTGTCTACTTGACGTCTGGAGAGAACATCCTAAACTAGATTGTTGGGCCAATTGGTGACTTAAAACCTTGGTAGAAAGATGATTGCAATCACGAAATCTTGGCTTTTCAACCCTAATGCCACGTCAAAGGTTTGAATAAAGAATGATAGGATCTTCGATTTGAAATTTGAAATTTTTCAAGATTTCGGATTGATGGAAAAGATGAAGGATTGAATTTTGTGAATTGGAATGGATTGATATCAATCAGTTTTACGTGAATCGGGGGAATTAAAATCAATTTTACGTTTATAATATTCCTTATTAATGTATCTGGACAACCAGTTATATATCCGGATGCTACAATTTTTAAGGGATTTTCGTAAAATAGAGAAGAGTAGGAATATGATTTAATTTAGGTTTTTATGTAAGTTGTACTTTTTTTTTTTGCTTCCACTGCTAAATAATTCTCGTGGCTGATTCAAAGAAGAGGAACTTGAATTTTAACTTAACCCAAGATGTGAAGGAGTAATTTGAGTCCAAGTAGTCTCGCATAAGTTCACATGAAGCACAGGAGAATGAATTAGAGATCTGAAATATAAATTCAATAAAGTGAAGTTCAAAATATGTAGTAAATAATCTCCAAGCAACAAACTTAAACACATCCTCAAAAAGGAACAACTCAACTAACTTATGCATTTATTTATTTATTCATTTTAACTAAAACACTAATTTATCACTTATGCTGATACATTTTAATCAACCCAAATTATGATCAAGGCTTTGAACAAGCTTAGAATGACAGAATATTTCAATATTGCAACATTTAATGTGCATATACACCACACATATGAACCAAATGTTTCAACTAAAGCAACAAACTATAATATATCTTGTGAGAGAACTCAAAAAGATTGGTAGCACAATAAAATGTAACCTAAAATTATACAATCTTATCATAATATAGCATCTGTTAAGCTAAATTGTGGTAACAATCTTAATTTATAAAAGAGAGTAATTTCCAGCTAGCGTACATTTAATAAGTAAAGAGCATGGATTCATTTAACACAAATGTTTATATAGATAGTTGAATTAATCAAAGCTGCTTTTGTCATTTGGAGCAAAAATGGTAACTCGTCCATTTAAACTAAAATAATACTAAGAGAAATATCGTAATTCCATGTAATTTTACAACTCCGCCCAACAACTAGTAAGTATACAGAGAAGTAATCAAAGGCTCAATGAGTCGTGGTTGCATATTTGTTCATATATATATATATATATAATGATGAATACAAAGGGGATATTGGTTAGCGGAGTAGGTAACCTAGTACAACGCAAATTATAGACTATGAGTCCTACTATGCTCTCTCAATCTGGACGTGGTGACATCATGAACATATTGTCGCGCAAAAAGCAAAAATGAAATGAGGATAATCCCTTTGTAGAAATATCAGCAAGCTGTAAGTGAGAAGGCACATATTGGAAAACAAGATCCCCTTGAGCAACTTTAACACAAACGTAATAATAGTCAATATCAATATGCTTAGAGTGATCATGGAATACTGGGCTATGAGACATGAATATATTTTTAGGCTTAGAAATTCCAAATTTTGATCAAGTTTACATTTAATGAGTTGTAGTGGTAGATGCGAATGCGAAAGTGGAATAACTGGTGATAGGCAACATGGTGGATAAAGATGCAGAAATATCATTAGAGTGTGATCCACTAGATGGATCTGTAGGTGGAGCCAGAGTTAATTAGGTAGAACAAGGAGCTGATGGGGGAGAACTAGAAGAAGGATGGTTAGAGGGAGTTATGGGTACATATGGTTGCGGGGTAAATAAAGGGGATGTCACCACAAGCGAATCTGGCCTGGAGAGATGGATGAGGAAGACACTTTTGAAGGACAAGATAATGTAGTGTACAAAAATACTGACTCATGAAACAGAACATGGCGATTAACATAGTCACGATCGGATTTGGGTTCTAAACAACGATATCCATTTGAATTAGATGCATAACCAAGAAAAATGCAATGGATCGAACGAGGTGTAAGCTTGTGAAATACCCGAGAAGAAAGGTTGGGGAAGCATTCACAACCAAAAACTCTAAGAAAATTATAGTTTGGTGATTTATGAAAAAGTTTTTCAAAGGGGGAATGTCTTTGTAAAATAGGTGTTGGCAGTCTATTAATGGTATAAACATTATAATAGGCAGCATCAACCCAAAATTGTGATGTTAAAATAGCCTCTGCAAGAATGGTACACACTATTTCAATAATGTGTCGATGTTTTCGTTCAGGAACCTCATTTTGTTGAGGAGTGTCGGGACATGACTTCTGAAAGAAAATACCCGAGTTAGAAAAATGTGAGAGCATAGATGTGTTATCAAATTCACCATCTCCATCACTTTGAAAGGTCTTTATTTTAGTGTTAAATATGTTCTCTGCTAGTTTTTGAAAAACACAAATATGTAAAAACACTTCTGATTTATTTTTCATAGGGTACAACCATGTAAATCAAGAAAAATCATCAACAAAAACAACATGGTATTTAAATCCCAAGTTTGATAAAACATGTGATTGCCAAACATCTGAGTGAATAATATCAAAAGGAGAAGAACTACAATGATCCACTAAATTAAAGGGTAAGAGTTGAGATTTTCCTAGCCGACAAGGGACACAATCTGTACAAACAGAATTGAGTAAGCTAATGTAATTATTTTTCCTAAGACAATTTAAAGTTTGAACTCCACTATGGCCTAATCTACGATGCCAAATATCTCCAAATTGACGAATAGCAACACATGCTTGAGAATGAGAAGACACTGATGAAGATGCTAGCGGATAAACATCACTTTCACTGGAAGCTTGCAGGAGAGTTTGACCCGTGACTTTGTCCTTAACAGAAACCGAAGAAGAGTCAAAATCAATAGAATAATTGTTATCCTTACACAACTTCTTTATAGAAATTAAATTATAATGGAGTTGAGGAACGTGAAACATGGAGTGCAAGTGTAATTGATGGGATATAGAGGGTAATTTAGAGTATCCAATATTTTTAATATCAAGTAAAGTACCATTACCAACCAATACACGATCAAGACCAGTATAAGGGGATTTTCGTAAAAAATTACCTTCAGATGGGGTCATATGAGCGGACGCAACAGAGTCAAAGTACAAAGTAGCATCATTTGTTTCACCAACCGACATAGTAGCAAAAGACTTAGGAAGATCATTAGCAACAAAAGCGTGATTGAAACGATGGTGATCATTAGTAGAAGACGGGTGCACTCCTAAGACTCCCGAGGATGGTGATGTTGAACTAGCAGATTGTGAATTATAAGGAATATGAGAAACACTACCCATACTTGACGAAGACTGCTCTGAAAACTATTGCGTGGAGAGTTGGATGAATAAAAATGTTGTTGATTCCGACCACCAAATGAGCCTCGGCCTCTTCCTCTATGACCCCGACCTCGATATGAGGAAGATCGGCCTTTGCCATGACCCCCTTGAGATACATAAGAAGAATTCAATGATACATTCTGAGCAACAAAGGCTTGATGAGAGACACCAGAATCTAAATCTTTTAAGCGTTGTAACCTTTGGTCATGAAGCAAATGTTTGGTGCGAAGTTTTTCAAGAGATAGTTGGTCGGGAAAATGAGTAATGATACCAACCAGTGTGTCATACTCCCTTCCTAACCCAAGAAGTACATGATCAATAAGATCTTGAGAGGAAACTGGAGAGTTAATAGCTGCAAGGGAGTTTGCTATCGTCTTAGCCTCTCAGAGATATTGATCAATAGTCATAGAGTCAGATTTACGCATGGTAGTTAGTTGGCGCTTAAGTTCTACTAATTTGGCCTGATTAGCATCCATAAAACGTCTATGTAAGGATAGCCAAATATCGCGTGAGGTAGGTCACAAGTGAACATCAACAAGGACCTCACGAGACAATGTCGCAAACAACCAAAATCATACACTTTGATCAACTCTAATCCATGAACGACCCAACCCACCGGGCCATGCGGGCACCTACTCTAACACCTAAGTAGGAGAACCCTCGATTCCCAAATAGTTAAAGACATGCGGAAGATTAAGAAAACTGAAGATAGAAAGATATTCAGGTAGATTTCATAAAATAAAGAGTTTTAAAACGACTCAAGTTAACTTGTAAAGTAATTAACTTCCCAGGGATCTAGTCTAAACAGGTATAAGAGCTTCTAAGATTACAAGGTATAACATAATAACAAATGATACAGCTCCCACCATACGGAAGGAAACTAGAAGCTGTTGGAGATTGTCTTTGTTGTCACCTACGAAACACCATTGACCCTGCAACCAAACTATACCAAAAAGGCATAACAAGAGTAGTATCAGTACAACCAGACATACTGGTAGGCATCATCGGTCAACCCGATATCCACCGCATAATATAAGAAATCGACTAGTAGGAAACATACAATAAGACTGTTCGTTCATCCACCTTTATATCCCATTGCCCTTACCATGCTCAGATACTTCAACATATACTAGTACACTTGACTCTAACCCCTTACTTCTTCCACATCACCACTCAATCCTTGACTCCATAGTATATTCTATTAAGGCTTGTTAACCATTTCAATACGAATCCCCTTCCAAAGTAATACCTAGCTAGTTAACATTTATGATATAACACCACCTCACTTCCAACTTTTAATAGCACAAACCACATATCTAAAGTAACACGTAGTAACACCTGGACCCTCAGTCTCCATTTACCATACCCCATTCCGATTGAGCCTGACCATTCACAATTCATTCAGTAGTGAGATATATAATAAATAATAACAACACAGTAAACTCACATATACATAATACATAACTCAATTATCATTCATGAGCACCATACTTATTCTCAATATCAACAACAATGGTCATATAAGTAATAATCGCAATGGTCCTCTCATGGAACCCACACCCAAACTGTTAGTTTGTCAAAACGTGACACCCGATCCAGTCAGCACAACCATAATCACAATCACAATCACATCCATAATGATATTATTCATAGTCATACAATTAAGTATTGGGTTCCTGACATGCAGTTGTTCATACATAATCATTCATTAGATTTAGTTCACAACAGGTTCATGGCATGTAATTATACATACTTAGTCGTTTCACTTAGTTCAAATCATAAATCTATAATCCCATACATATATGCATATAACGAAGGCATTAACAGGTTTATATCACACAACCAGGAAATCAAGCCATCACATAACCCTAGTTCACAGGATGAAGCTTCTTCCTAGGTATACGTCTGATGTAACACCTAGGAATACATGTACAACTGTCCCTTTTTTGGTGCACGAAGGCCTACGCATGAATTCTAACGTCAATTAACAACATACTACGCAGTGAACACGAATTTAAAACTACTCAAGTAAATAAACCTAGCCTACCTAGGCGACAAGCAGCCGTAGAGGGATTATATTGTATCTCCAATCCTGGCTTCCAGACGATGAAATGGTGGCTTTTGACCAGAAATCTGCAAGCTATCCATATCCTTACGCTAGAAATATCTTTCTCCTTCCTTCCTAAGCCTAGAGTAGCCTTTTGAGGGTTGCTAGGGTGATCCTCGCCTTTTTTTGGTGTTTTGGGAAAAAAGAGAAAATAAGACTGTTCATTCCTCCACCTTTTTGTCCCGAACATCCAGCTCTGGAGCTCCTTGTCCTGTCGGAGCGTCTCCATTCTAGCAGCATTTGGCCCGCTCTGGCGGGATGATGGCCCCAGTTCTCTAGACGTTTTTCCTTTCCTAAATAACGACAATTTAGGTCGTTACAATAGATACCTATTTACCCCTCATTCATCTCCGAACGACTAGACAAGGAATAAACACGAGCCCTATTTGGAGTACTTCCAAACTAATGAATCGGTCTGTTACAGAACCACGGAGGATAATGGTTCCACTTTTTAAGCACAAAGAGGGGACTTACTCAGGGGGTCGGTTAGGGAAATGAGGCAACCCACAGAGCAAAGAGACACGTCCAATTGTATAGCCCGACCCCACTAGAGTGGAAGACTTTCCACTTAGGCGGGGCCGCTGTGGTGATGAACCTTCCACTGTAGCAGGAGATAAAAAATAGTAAGGGGAGGGGGGAAGGGGAATGCTTTTCCCATGTCCTCCCTTTCTCCTTCAAAAACACTCAATCACTTTGCATCGAACGTCGAATTCAAGGTAATGTTCTTGTTTCTTACGCTATTTACTTCAATACTTACTTAACTACGATTGCCTGGTATTAAATGATTGATTAGAAAGACCTTGGGGTAGTTTTTCAAAAATGTGGAAATAGGTTACCTGATTTGCTAGAATAACGTCGTATGGACACTTCCCTTACGTTCACAACGTCTCCACAATGTTTTGAGCGTAAGGATTTTGTGAAAATACGGTCGAAATAATTCCAAAATGGGTGGGGGAAGTTGAATAGTTTCTTGGAGTAAAACTCGGATTCGGACACCCTTTAGGGGTTATTTTTCTAGAATAATTGTATATTTAGTACTAGGGCACTTTATAGATTCTGATCTGCTAAAATTGTTTTTAAAACGAGGTTTTTTGGGGTGAAGGCATCATGATTGCACTGAAGTTCATCCGACATAAAGGTCGCTCTGGCGGCCTCTATCCCACTGTAACGACCTTCTTCATCTCGCTGTGGCGGGATCCTGGCCACTCTGGCGGGGCCTGGGAAAACAATGGCCTCTTGACACTTTAAGAATAGAAATTTTCTTTTTCCCCTTAGCCAAAATTTATTAACCTCATGGAATCCTAATGTGTACGTTTCATAAATTCGCAGGCTTGTCTATTGTGGCTAGTATTAACGAGGAGAATCTGCCTTTTGTCCGGTTTCCAAATGCTGCAAGTCGGGAAAGGTACCATGATCATCAGAACAATAAGTTTTGTTGTGAGAGGGGTTTTAACTTGCTAGACTTAGTGGAGAGAGCTCCCGACTTTCATGCCTTGCTGATGGAGTTTGACTGGGCCCCACTGACAAAGGCTCTCATGTTGCGCGTTCCAGCTGCGTGAGGGAGTTCTATGTCATCCTTTCTACCATTCGTTGGGATGACCCTCACCCTACCATTTGTATCCGAGGAATTGACATATCCTGAACAATCAATTCCTAAATGAGGTGCTCGAGGTGCCAGAGGTCCCAACACGGAGTACGAGGCCAAGCTGAAGGAAATGGATTTTGGTTGGTTGAAGGATACACTAGTTGAGCCTACGCGTCAGGATCGGGTTTACTAGGATACTACAGAGGGTATCACCAGTGCTAACTGGTCCTCGGATGCCAAACGTCGGGCAACCGTACCGACGTGACTTTTTCCTGAGCTCTAGTGGTGGCTTGTGCTATGTAACATCAACAACAACAAACCCAGTGAAATCCCACTAGGTGGGGTCTGGGGAGGGTAGAGTGTACGCAGACCTTACCTCTACCTCGTGGAGGTAGAGTGGCTGTTTTCGGGAGACCCTCAAATCTAAGTGACAGGAGAGATATATATAAAACATAACAACCAATCCAATAGATAGTGAATAATCAACAAATGATACAATAACATCAAGGAAGAAATGTGAGGAGTGAAACGCAGTAAACAACATACGGCTAGGACTACTCCAAACGCTAACAACCCATACCCTCGCGAGGGACGACAACACGCTAACCCTACTAACCTTCAACCTTAATACGCGACCTCCACTCCTTCCTATCTAGAGTCATGTCCTCGGTAATGTGAAGCATAGCCAAGTCTTGTCTAATCACCTCTTCCCCTATGCTATGCAGGGGATTGAAATGAATGTGGGCGCACATATCATTTTTTAGTGGAAGATGTTCTATCGGGGCAACAAGAAGGCCTTTTTCCTGCCTGGATTGGTGACAACGATGTGCAAGCTCGTGGGGGTGCCACTATTGGACACCGATGAGGTACTTTCCATGGATCCCCTTTTTCACTCCCTTTTGATTAGGCAGGCTTCCGCCTACGAGAGTAAGAAGAGGAAGACGGAAAGGGCCAGTAGCAGTTAAGCGGCTGCTGAGGCGGATGACGAAGGATGGAAAGATGCTGAGGGCGACGACACTCTCCCTACCTAGTCCAGCCCCCACTATCAGGTGCTCATATGAAGGAGGACTTGGTGGCCATCCGGAAGAGATTGGGACGCTCCTATACTAGTGCCTCAACTCTAGTTCGACCCTCTACTACCCTCGAGGTTGAGATGCTTTGCTGCCAGTTAAGACACGAGAGGAACAAGAGTATAGAGAGGGATCGTTTGATGGCCCGAATGTGGAAGACCATTAAGGTCATCTTCTCTTGTGTTTCCCCAGAAGGAGATTCCCCGACTCAAGTCGGAAGACTATGCGGAGTTCCTTTGGTTGAATGAGGCCTGGTCTGGTGTTGTACTTGGAGGACCTAGACTCGGACAGTGACACTTCCAATTCCCAAGGACCCTGATTTGGTTTTCCCCCTTCTTGAGCGTGTAATGAAAAATATTTCATTTTCTCTTTTGTTTTTCCTTATATTTTTGTGAGCACATAGATGCTTTTTTTGTTGTTTTTCATAGTTAATAATTAATTGCTAAGGATTATAACTTATGTTCTATTGCTGAGCAATGATTGAATTGCAGGGATTAACCTATGCACAATTCGGGGTCTATAGGTGTGACTGGGAAAAAATATGGGAGACAGGGTTGAGATTTTGTCTCGCCATGTCCCACTCTGGCGAGGAAAATCCCTCTCTGGCGGGAGAAATCCCGCCCCAATCGCTCCGACAGGAACAGTACCTAGGTCAACAATTTCTTAAGGTTCTTCCCGTTTCTAAAGTTTTTCATTGATTCCCAGGCTATAACTAAGGCATTTAGGATAATCCTCTTAGCTAGGATGGTCATTGTCTACCCTGAGTCAACCCAACGGTACACACTCCAGAATCCCTTCCCATTAATTCAACACCACAATCAAGCACATCCCCAGAATAATCCCATACATTCACACGGTTATAGTCGGTTACAACACACGCTCAAAATTTATTTACGAATCACATTGTAGTTTGTCTAGACTATTGCACCTAACCTAGTGATGACTCTCTTTCCGACAACAAGTTCACGAAACTCAAGCAATTACCGCTCATATAATTTTGAATATTTAGGCTAACATATTGCACACATCGAAATCCAGACAAGCAATTTTGTGCACATAATCATATCATAGCATCCAAGCAAATATACCTTTCACACCAATAGCTAATTCAAAAAATAGAAGTATGCATTCACAGTTTCAAGCTACAACTCACAAACAAGTCCAAAGTATTAATTAATTCGTTCCATAGATGACCATTACTGATCATCCATGCATTTATGCAGCCTCTAAGGCTAGATACCAATTGGAACCTTTTCAGTTCCAATTTACCTTGCTTGAGTCCATTCAGCCGTGACTACGACGTCCAGTTCACTTTGTTGAGATACCAATTGGAATCGGGAGATACAAATTGGACTCAACTCATACCACAAGCGACAACTCGCACAAAATGTGAGAAGAGATGGAACACTTTCTAGAATGTTTCATAGCTTCCTTAAGATTAGATGTGGACATCGACACATCCGCATGAGACTGGTCCACATTTGCTTTTATACCGGCAGACCAGTAACCTAGGCTCTGAAACCAATTTGTCATGACCCAACCCGCAGGGCCGTGCGGGCATCTACTCTAACACCTAAATATGAGAACCCTCGATTCCCAAATAGTTAAAGACATGCGAAAGATTAATAAAACTGAAGATAGAAAGAAATTCAGGTAGATTTCATAAAATAAAGAATTTTAAAATGACTCAAGTTAATTTGTAAAGTAATTAACTTCCCCAGGAATTTAGTCTAAACAGGTACAAGGAATTCTAAGATTACAAGGTATAAGATAATAACAAATGACACAGCTCCCACCATATAGAAGGAAAAATAGAAGATGTTGGAGATTGTCTTCGTCTTCACCTATGAAACATCACTAACCCTGCAACCAGACCATGCCAAAGAGGCATAGCAAGAGTAGTATCAGTACAACCACACGCACTGGTAGGCATCATCGGTCAACCCGATACTCACCGCATAATATAAAAAATTGACTAGCAGGAAACATGCAATAAGACCGTTCATTCCTCCACTTTTATATCCCCTTGCCCTTACCATGCCCGGATACTTCAACATATACTAGTACACTTGACTCTAACCCCTTACTTCTTCCACATCACCACTCAATCCTTGACTCCATAGTACATTCTATCAAGACTTGTTAACCGTTTCAGTATGAATCCCATTCCAAGGTAATACCTAGCTAGTTAACATTTATGACATAACACCACCTCACTTCCAAATTTTAAGAACACAGACCACCTCTCTAAACTAACACATAGTAACACCTGGACCCTCAGTCTCCATTTACCATACCCTATTTCGATTGAGCCTGACCATTCACAATTCATTCAGTAGTGAGATATATAATAAATAAACACGACACAATAAACTCACATATACGGAATACACAACTCAATTATCATTCATGAGCACCATACTTATTCTCAATATCAGCAACAATGGTCATGTAGGTAATGATCATAATAGTCCTCTTATGGAACTTACACCCAAACTGTTAGTGTGTCGGAATGTGACACCCGATCCAATGCATGTAAATGTATTAGTACGTGACACCCGATCTAATGTATGTATATGTGTCGGTACGTGACACCCAATCTAACATATGTATGTGTGTCGGTAGGTGACACCTGGTCTAATATATGTATATGTCGGAACGTGACACCCGATCCAGTTAGCACAACCACAATCACACCCATTATGATATTACTCATAGTCATACAATTAAGTATTGGGTTCCTGACATGCAATTGTTCATGCATAATCATTCATTAGATTCAGTTCACAATAGGTTCATGGCATGTAATTATATATACTTAGTCGTTTCACCGAGTTTAAATCATAAATCTCTAATCACATACGTGTATGCATACAACGAAACCATTAACATGTTTATATCACACAACCAGGAAATCAAACAATCACCTAACCCTAGTTCACAAGATGAGGCTTTTTCGTAGGTATATGTCTAATGTAACACCTAAGAATACATGTACAACTGTCCCTTTTTCGGTGCACGAAGCCCTACGCATGAATTATACAGTCAATTAACAATGTACAACGTAGTGAACAAAAATTTAAGACTATTCAATTAAATAAACCTAGCCTACCTGAGCGCCAAGTAGTCGTAGAGGGATTGTAACTCCAATCCTAGCTTCCGGATGACGAGACAGTGGCTTTTGACCGAAAATTCGTAAGCTATCGACATCCTTACGCTAGAAATCTATTTCTCTTTCCTTCCCAAGACTAGAGCATCCTTTTGAAGGTTTCTGGGGTGATCCCTGCTTCTTTTTAGTGTTTTGGGAAAAATAAGAAAATAAGACTTCGCGTTATTTATGTTCTGTCCCGACCATATAGCTCTGGCACTCTTTGTCCCGCTGGAGCGCCGCCGCCATAGCGACATCTGGCTCGCTCTGACGGGATGATTGGCATAGTTCTCCTGACGTATTTCCTTTCTTAAATAATAACGGTTCAGGTCGTTACAGAAGCCCTAATCACTTTCAAACCCAACAGAAACAAGCAAGAAGACTTACATAATTTTTTTTCTTAAAATCAAAAGCTTCACAATGAGAGTCATACCTTAAACTCAAACAAAATATCATTATAACTAAAAGACTATATTAACTATGAAATGGCAACAAAGTCACAGAAGAGGGTTGACGTAGATGCGCTAAGAAGCATGTGAGGTAACGTAGATGCGATAATACGACACTTTAAAGACTGAATTCGGAAAATCACCACAAAGAAGATCTGAACGGACAACACCATTTTAGCTAATCTAAACATGGAGCTGAAGAGATGAGCATTTAAAGATTAATCTAGGAATATAAGAAAAGATTTTAAGAATCCAAATCAGTCTTATGGCAATGTATTATTCAGATTGCCCCATTATTTTTCTAGAGGAGAACTAAAATCTTTAACGTAGACCGTCTAGGTTGTACACCTAAGTTTCCTGGGATTGTGGTTCAATCGGTCAGTGCACCTCCTTGTCAAGGCGAAAGCTGTGGGTTCGATCCCCGTCAATCCCGACAGATTCAATAAATATATTCATCTCTTCATTTTCTGTGAAAGGGGGTAGGGAGCATAATTTTATTCCCAACAGGGGATCTTTTTATTTTCTTTTTTGTTTCACATTTCTCATCAAAGGATCTAGAAGCCACTTGACTGTAAGGAAAGGGGATTTTTTGATTACTTCAACCAGTACCGATTGAATATACACTCAACAATAGGAATTACTACTCTTAATCGTAGTGTATTGCATTACTGCATCTCACTAATCTTAACTATGTAACACACACATTTGAGATACTTAGTAACTGTAACACCTCGGTCTTAGAAAGTGTTAAATTGAGATTGGTACAAGTTACTCTTAAATTGTGAGTTTTGGGTCAATTTCAAACGACCATAACTTTCAGCACATAATGAGTTAGGTGGCTTATGAGATATCAAATCAAAGATCGTTTAGTTTTCGTTCCAACGCCACTAAGTTTGCTAAATTCTGAGTTCGGAAGAAGGATATATGACCATTTGAGTACAGCCTATCTAGTTAAGGAACTTCACCTATTTTAAAGAGGGGTATTTTGGTCTTTTTCTTACCCCACTACTCTAAAACGTTTTTCCACCTAAGTTAATAGGTCAAATAAGATCAAGTGAATTTTCATTTAGTCTAAAAACGTTTGAAAGGTTAGGGCAAAGTTCAAGAGGAGAAAAAGGGAGAAAACTCCAAGAGTTCATCGAGTTTTGAGGATTTTTACCAAGAACTTAGTCCTTTCGAGGTATGTAAGCTTTCATAGTGTTGAGTTTGTTCGCCCTCACTCCAATCATGTAAACTTTTACCCATGAATTCATTCTTGAAGTTGATTATTGGGTTCTTGAGAAGTTCTTGAGTTTAATTGATAATTGAGGTCTTGAAATCCTTGAGGTGAGGTTTTTTTTGCGAAATAGTTGAGCCTCTTGATTGAGGTTTGTGTGGGTTTCATTGAAAACGTTTTGGGATTGTAAAATTTTGTGAAATTGGACCATGGAATTGAAGTGGGTATGAGTTGAATCGAGTTTGGGAGTGGAAGAAAAGATCGGGCAAATATCTGCGCATTGGTCCATTTCGTGGAGGCGCTTTAAAAATTCAGTCCTCTGATAATTACCCCTCTCCGCGTTGCAGAGGGGATACTGAGTCCACTGTCTCAAAATTTATTTTGTGACCAAAAATAAAAATCTCTCTCCGCATCGCGTCAGTCTTTCCCAATTTATATCTTCGCTCGTTTCTTTTTATTAACTAACTAAACCTTCCTAAATCTTTGAGAGATTCTACATTCTAATCATAGTTCTTAAATCTTCATTTAAAATCAAAGTAAAGTTTAAGAGTAAAGTTCGAGAAAGTCTTTTTAGTCATTGTGAGAAGTCTTCCACAATTATTTATAACTTGTTTCAAGACTTGAGTAAATGAGTATGAGGATGAGAAGAGTTGAGTTCTTTTTTTTGAAATGAGTGACTAAGTATTCCCAAGTATGTAACACTTTTACATTTAAACGAGAAGAAACCTTGATTTCTGAATGAGTTCATGAAGAGTTTTAAGCGTTATATCTTTTAAGAGAACTTTTGAGTAATTATCTCAAATTGAGGAGGAGTTATGTTTTCTTCAAAACATATGAGCATGAGTTATATATTATATGATTTCTTAATGCTTTTTAGCATAGACTAGTGGATCCACTTAGTAGTAGGTTCTATATCTCGGCAAAGTATAAGACAATTCTGATTACGTGGGCGAGACGTTGTATCATCACATAACTCATAGTGATGGTTGTCGGTTAGAGAATCTCCCAAATAAGAGTAAAGAATTTATTATTGTATTTTAATATACATTGAGTTATCATCCACTGTTTGAAAAGTTTTAGATATATATTGCATTTTAATTGTTGCTTTCATATTGAGTTGAGTATTCTTGAGTTGAGGTGAGTATGGTTTCCTTTATATCGGTTCAAGCTTATGTTTATGTTTCAGAGTTCCACTTACCTGCTCGTACATTCAATGTACTGACACCATTTGACCTGCATCTTTTCATTATGGAAATACAGGTAGTCAGGGTCATTAACAGGCACTCCGTTGATACCAATTGCAGTCCCAGCTAGCTTTGGCGAGCCATTTTGCTTCCGGAGGGTTCCACTTTTACTTTTTAGTTTTGTTAAGATGTCGTGGGTTTTGTCCTGAAATATGTCATAGTTATTAGAGACTTCATAAACAGTAGTAGTTGATTAGTCTTTTTCTCATTTTCCTTGTTGATGTTTTAAAGACTTGAGTTGAGCAGTTATGCTTTTGAGTATTTTCAGAGTAAACTGAGTTAAACTATTTTATTAATGAGATATTATGAAATGAGTTTGCATTTGAGATTTCTATTGCACTTGAGTAAGTCTTCCATTAAATTATGAGCCAGGCCAAGGATCTGCTTAGGGACCAACAATGATTCTCGAGTGCCAGCCACGTCCAGGGTGAAGGCTCGGTGTGTGACAGTAACAACACTACTCACATGTTCATAATGAAAATGATAGAATCGAAAAAGAATCAAATATATACTGGGAAAAAACAAATTATAGCAGCTACATATTCATATTATTGAAGCATACTAAAAATTAGATATTACGATATCTACAGATTACTAGAAGCTAGAATATAAGATTGCGAGCAACTAAAAATATAAGAGAAATAAAACAGACAAATTACTAAAAGGAAAGAGTGTTGTCACTTTATTTTATTTTATTTTGTCAAAACCAAAGCAATGAGGACAAACTAGCATTATCTTAATCTTCTTTAAATCACCTAACAAAAGATCAACTTTTGACAAGGATAAGATCATAATATATGAAAGAATAAAGAATCCAATTTACTTCATAGTTTGAATACACTTCTATAGCTCGATATCACCATATCAGAGAATATATCACCAATAAATAAAAAAACTAAAAATACATACAGACGAAACAGAAAGAAAAAATTTGAGATAAACATAAGGAAAATTACCTCTCTTGGAGCAGCCACGCTAGAGACGACTAGCAAGAGGACTTCGCCACCACTGACCCACTAACAGATGAGAAAGATTGAAAGAAAATAAAAAATTTGAGGCTCAAACCTTCATATGTTCTGTTATAGAACGAGACAGAGAAAATACAAGAAAATATGGAGAATTGTATTTATATTCACACTTGAATACAAGAGACTACAACCCTATTTGTATACAAGAAAATAAGAAGCAAAAGGAAATAACATAAACGTCTAAATATATCCTTTTACCATAATTAGAACATGTAAATTTATACTCTACCATACTTAGATTGTTTATACAATAATTACAAAATTTTAACAGGTTCGATTTTGAAGAATACTATTCTTCAACCTTCAAATTCCAATTCTCTGCCTCTAAATGACCACCAATACCTTGTATTTCCAGCCAAAAATAAAGGTTTGAATTCCAATAGCCGTTTGAGCTGGAGAGAGAGATTGATTGAAAAAGATGGAGGAAAAAATAAGTACGAGAAAAACATACCCCAAAAATCCAGATTCGATGTGATATCTTCTAATTCACATTAGATTTGGGTAAGGTTTTTATCTAAGCCAAAGTCAACAAATCTAGTCCCAAGGTCTGTGATCTTTGAATATGGAGAGAGGGACTGACAATGGTGATTGGATGATGAACTAAGGTTCATATCTTGACTTTTGCATTTTTGAGAAAAAGAAAGGGGAGAGTAGCGCGCTTGGAAGTTGGAAAAGAAAAGGAGAGATGAGTGCGTGAGGGGGTGGGAATATAGGGTGTACGCATTATGTGCGTGTATATGAAAAAATATAGGGGAAATTTCATATATGACAAACATATTTAATGAAATAACGCTCTATTGACATAGTTTAACTAATTACATTATATGAGTATAGTTTAGTTTGCTATGGAACATTAATTATGCATATAACATTTTTTATTATTATTATTTATACGATATTCATTTTTTTAATAAATGGTTTCATGAGCGCTAAATAAGGTAACAAAAAATTTACATAATCCCATGATTCAAGCTAATCTATTAAATTAAATAATTTTCCAAATAAAGAGTTCTATAACGATGCAAACACCATAACAACTATATCAAATAAAATTATCTCTGATTGATCAAAATTCTTGAATATTAGTGTTGTTTTCAAGGGAACTCCAAGTTTTGAACGGCAAAAAAGTATACTATTGATTTGTATGGTATAAAATTGAAATTTTCAAAAGTGATTTCTTATTGTTTTGTTCATTGTAATGCTTCACAATTATGTGTTGTTGTTTATACAAAAATAGAGAAATTGTATATTTCCAATACTATTCTAATTGTTGGTACGAAAAATTGAATGACACAATTTGTATACATGAATTGTATATTTATCGATAAAAATTACATGCTTTGGTTTGATAATTGTGTTGTTAGTTAATTGCATAAATAAATGTGTTAGATTTGTATAATTATATGCTTTTATGCAAATATTTATAAATAAAAACTATTTGTATTTGTATATAACTATAAACTTTATTTGTATATGAGCATATGTATACGAATGTCATATTTAAATATACAAAAAAAATCAAACTATTTTGTTCATACTAACAAAATATACAAATTGGCCTATACAATTATGTTTTATACAAATACGTAATGCTCTTCGGATTTGTGTTGAAATGATGAATCAGACACAAATATTTTATATTTAAAATATTTGTATACATAAAAACTTTCAATTATATGAATCCAATATAATACTTAAATATACAAAACATATACGTATGCCTCAAGCAATTTTGTATATAACTAACAAAATATAGAAATCTTTATATAGAATTATGTTTTATGCATATACTTGATGTTCTTTTGATTTGTCCTGATCTGATGAACCAGACACAATCTCCTCCGATGTTGCCGATTGAATATTATTAGAATCATTGTCTTTGGCTTTATGCTTTTATACAAATATGAATATTTGTTTAAGTAAAACTATTTGTATTTGTATATAACTATTAACTTTATATGTATACGAGCATATGTATATGTATGTAATATTTAAATATACAAAAAAATTCAGACAATTTTGTATATACTAACAAAATATACAAATTGGCCTACACAATTATGTTTTATAAAAATACTTAATGATCTTCATATTTGTGTTGAACTGATGAACTGGACGCAAATATTTTGTATTTAAAATATTTGTATACATATAACTTTCAATTATAAGAATTAAATATAATACTTAAATATACAAAATATATACGTATGTCTGATGAGTCCACGATTTGGACTCATTTAGGGCTTTATTTGGATATATTTAGTGTCCTTAAATGCTTATTTTGTGCCAATAACTAATATAGAATCCTTGATTTCCATGTATTTGGATTTAGGAACAAAGCATGGACACTAATGTGCAAAAAGGAACGAAGTGAACTAAAGAAATGAAGAAATGAAAGCCTAACAATCGCCAATGTCACTCGGCGAATTGCCAAGTGGCTACCCTTCCGCCTAAAGTTCCAGAATGCTGGAGCTGAACTGGAGGCAACTTCAGCGAGCAACAAGTCCACTCGGCGAGTGGCCGATGGTTTTGGCAAAGAATGAATAGGTCGCCAAAAGTGCTGATGGAGATCCAAACAAATGCAGATGGGCGAGAGAAAAGGAGAAAGGGCGACTCTCGGAATCGTTCGGAGAGCCCGATCTAGAACGCCCAAATTACAGTAGTCGGACCAAGAAGAAGTGAAAAATGAAGGCGAGAGGAAGGACAATCGGCGAGTCACTGAATTATCGGCGAAGCTCGACTTACCTCGCTGATTGGTCTTAAACAATCACACTTCAGACTTGTTTATATTGATTTTTGCTGGAGAAAGAAAACATTCAGAAACGTGAGGAACAAAAGATTGGGAGAAAAATCACTGCTAGAGGCAATTTCTCAGCGATTTTAGCAAAGTTTTCTCGGAGATTTTGTAATAGAAGAGATTCTTAGTTTATTTTAACTTTCAATTTTCATTTGACCCAATTATAGAAGACATAATGGATGTTGATTTTCATCTTTTTAGTATGATTGGCAAAAACCCTCTCCTTAGTGTTTTGGCTATGAGACCAATTATTGAGTTTTGCTAAATGGGTGTCATTGATTTGTGAATAACAGTGTTAATTTGAAGTGGGTCTGATTTTCTATTGTGTTTTGAGGTCATCTCTCATGATTATTGACACTAGTTCAGTGTTTTGTGCTTGCTCGAGAAAGAGGTACAAAGCTGAAGTAGCAAGTTTATCTTCCTTAGTAGTGGGTCGCCATGATTTCAGCTTGAGAAAGTGAAACATAGAACCTATCCTTTGTATCTATCTCGAGAGAGTGGATTTGATAAGGACATGGGATGGACATCTTCCGTCTACTATTGAAGTTCGAGAGAATTTGACAAAGATAAGGTAATTGTTCGAGAGAAAATTGCTTTACATATAGTCCTACCTACCCACGACAATTTATCCCATTGTGAGCATCAATGTTCATCTACTAAAGTGAACTCAATAATTGGTTGGTCAATTCCCCAAGTTTTACCTCATTATTTGATCATTTCGTGTCAAGCGTTGAATTGGATTGATAATTATAATCTGTAATTTTGTAGTTTAAACCAAAAAGGGTGCAGTAAGTGTTCAATTGAAGAGATTGTTGTCATACTTTTGTCATTGAATTCGAAGGAAAAGCTACTCTCTGTGGGATCGATCCCAACTCACTTAGTTGGGTTATATTACTGACTAACGATCGGTTGCACTTAGTATTGGAAGAAGTGTCCTGATATATGAAATCAAAATAGCGCCGCTGTCGGGGAGTAGTGTTACTTAGAATTCTTCGATTGAAGATTTGAGTTGTGGATTGTTTGGTTGTAGTGAATTGGCTTAGGCTGCATTGTGTAGTGTTGGTTGAACTGCATAGAAGTAACAATGAGTGAGGAAGAGGTGAATGGCAGTCAAGTAGGTCATCGGGACGGTATCGATGATATCAATAGTGATTACAAGCCATCTCATACAGGTTAAACGGGTGCAATATGTATACCACAAGCTGATGGAAATGCAATATTTGAAGTCACTGGCACAACTCTTCATCTCCTCTGAATGAGAGGACTCTATGGAGGGCTAGAGCACGAAGACCAGCATGAGCATGTAAGAAGTTTTATAGAGGTTATTTCCACTATCTTTGGCGGGGGAGAATAGCAAGTGGTTGGCCGAGCTACCAAAAAAATCCATTACATCATGGGAGAGTTGATTATAGCATTCAATACAAGGTTTTTCCCTCCATCAAGGATGATGAAACTTAGAGACGATATACAAGGTTTCAAGCGATGGGAGGGGAAACCCATCCATGAAACGTGGGTGAGGTTTAAGAAATAACTACTTAAATGCCCAACTCATAGGCTACCAAACGATTTACTACTCCAATATTTTTATCGAAGTCTTGATTTGGTTAATAAAGGGGTGGCTGATCAATTGGTACGAGGGGGAATAATGTTGCAATCATTTGAGGTGGCTTCGTTTCTTCTTGATGACATGACCAAAATAAATCTAGCGTGGTAACACCCAAGAGGATCANATTTTTATCGAAGTCTTGATTCGGTTAATAAAGGGGTGGCTGATCAATTGGTACGAGGGGGAATAATGTTGCAATCATTTGAGGTGGCTTCGTTTTTTCTTGTTGACATGACTAAAATAAATCTAGCGTGGTACACCCAAGAGGATCAAGTCTCTCCATTTTGTTTTAGATTGACGAAAGAACAACTTGATAAAGAGAGGGAGAGGGATAAAAACATCAAGAGGATGTTGACCCAAATGGAATTTCTACAAGAGCGTATGAAGGGGACATGTGGAGTGTTTAGAGTTGAGGAGGGTTCCTCATCTGATTACTCAAGGCTGGGTGAAAATCAAGGTTGGAACTCGAAGAAATACGATGAGGGTTTTCACCCACGCTATCTACAGCGGGGTGGGAATCAAGGTTAGAACTATCACAAGGGAGAAGAGCAAAGAAAATACTAGCAATATTCAGCCGAGCAAAACGCCTATTGGAACATGGAGGAAGATCATAAAGACAACCACACTCACTCAAGTGAGAGTCCTAAATCGAGAGAGAGTGCAAATTTTCCGAGGGTGAATGATTTGCTATCACGCATCCTTGATAAAGTCGAAGGTTCGACTTTTCATCATTTAACAACAAAGTGAACTCTCACGCAGATGCAATCAAGATACTTGAAGTTTAGTTGAGTTAACTTGTAGAGCAACTAAAACAAAAAATGATGATGAAAGATGATGATAGAGAGTTGGTTGTGGTGACTCGAAGTGCAAAGGTAGCAATAGGTGATGTGACGGGAAATGAAGAAGCTCAAATGCATGAAGAAGACAAAGGGATGGAGGAAGAAGAGGCATCTATCAATCAAAGCATTGCCAAAGGACCACAAAAAGATATGGAAAAACACTATAAAAATCCAAAAGTTATGCAACCTTTATCCAAGATAGCTCCTCCATTTCCTCAACGTCTTAAGAAGAAGAATGATGATGAAAAGTTCAAGAAGTTTTTATTGTTGTTCAAGACATTATCAATTAATCTTCCGCTAGTGGAAGCATTGTTGGAAATGTCGGGGTACGCCAAATTTATGAAGGAATTAGTCATAAAGAAAAGGAGTTTGGATTTTGAAACAATCGAAGTCTCTCATAGTTGTAGTGCAATTATGACTAAGGAGTTGATAAAAAAGAGAGAAGATCCCGGAGCATTCACCAGCCCTTGCACCATTGGCATGCTCCAATTTGCTAAAGCCCTATATGACTTGGGAGCAAGCATCAACTTGATGCCATATGCGATCTATAAACAACTTGGGTTGGGGGAACCAAAATCCACGACAACGAGACTCTTGATGGCCGACCTATCAATTAAACATCCTATGGGGATACTATATGACATCTTGGTAAAGGTTGAACGATTTATTTTCCCGACTGATTTCGTCATTCTACATTGTGAAATAGATGCTGAAATTCCCTTCATTTTGGGAAGACCATTCTTGGCAACAGAAAAAGCATTGGTGGATGTTGAGAGCGGAGAATTGAAGTTTAGGGTGAATGAAGATAAAGTAACCTTTAATGTGTATAAGTCAATGAAACACCCAAGTGATATCCATGTGGTCTCCATTGTTGATGTTATTGATGAGATGGTGGCTAGTGTGAGCCATTTGATGTGTATGAGTGAGCCACTTGAAGCCATGCTTGCTAACTATGATGAGTTCGAAATTCAAGGGTATGAAGAGGTAGTGGCAGCACTATCAGGTTTAGGGTGGGAATATTCAAAGACTCCGTTGAAATTGGACATTGATTTAAAAAATCGAGAAAGTCTGCCCGCAAAGCCATCAACAGAAGAACCACCAAATCTAGAGCTAAAAGTACTTCCCTCCCATCTCCGATATGTTTTCTTGGGGGCAAATAACACTCTACTGGTGATTATTGCAGTTGATTTGCTTGAGTGGAAAATAAAAGTGCTCCTTGAAGTGTTGAGAAGGCATATCAAAGCTATAGGGTGGACTATCGCTAGCATAGTGGGCATCTCTCCCGGTATTTGCACTCACAAAATTCAGCTTGATAGTGATTGTAAGCCAACTGTTGAACATCAGCAGAAAGTGAACCCACCGATGCAAGAGGTGGTGAAAAAGGAGATAATAAAATGGTTGGATGCAGGCGTGATCTATCCTATTGCGGATAGCAAATTTGTAAGTTCGGTGCAATGTGTACTGAAAAAGGGAGGCATCACGGTAGTCCCAAATAAAAAAGGGGAGCTTATATCTATGGGACTGGTGACCGGATGGAGAGTATGTATGGATTACCAAAAGCTAAATTCATGGACTGAAAAAGATCACTTTCCCAAGCCCTTTATGGATCAAATGCTTGATCGACTTTCTGAGAGAGGTTGGTATTACTTTTTGGATGGATATTCCGGTTATAACCAAATCTTCATTGCTCCGGAGGACCAAGAGAAAACAACCTTTACGTGCCCATATGGTACTTTTGCCTTCAAACGTATGTCGTTTGGTTTATGTGATGCTTCGCCTACATTTCAGCATTGCATGATATCTATTTTTGCGGACATGGTGGAGGAGTCAATGGAAGTATTTATGGATGACTTCTCGGTTGTGGGTGACACTTTTGAAGCATGTCTAGAGCACTTATGACAAATTCTCCAAAGATGTGTGGAGACAAATGTAGTCCTAAATTGGGAAAAATGTCATTTCATGGTTAAGGAAGGTATAGTGCTTGGTCACAAAGTGTCACAAAAAGGGCTGGAGGTTGACAAAGCAATGATTGAAGTGAATGAGAAGTTACCACCACCAATTTTGGTGAAGGGTGTTCGTAGTTTTTTGGGAGATGCCGGATTTTACCGGAGGTTCATCAAAGGCTTCTCAAAGATTGCACATCCTCTATGTAAAATCTTGGAGAAAGAAGTGACATTCCACTTTGATGATGCTTGCATGGTAGCTTTCAAGTGCTTGAAAGAAAAATTGGTCTCCACCCCGATCATCAGTAGTCCTGATTGGTCAGAATCTTTTGAAGTAATGTGTGATGCAAGCGGCACAACATTAGGTGTTGTATTGGGGCAAAAACGCAACAAACTTTTTCACCCCATTTACTACACAAGCAAAACTCTAAACAGTGCTCAACGTAAATATACAGTTACTGAACAAGTGTTACTTACGGTGGTTTATACATTCGAGAAGTTTTGGTCATACTTGCTAGGTACTAAAGTGATTGTTCACACTGATCATGCTACTTTGTGGTACCTGATGGCAAAAAAAGATGTCAAGCCAAGATTGATAAGGTGGGTGCTTCTATTGCAAGAATTTGACTTTGAGGTCAAGGATAGAAAAGGTTGTGAAAACCAGGTGGCAGACCACTTATCAAGATTGGAAGGCAAGAAGAATGACGAGCTAGAAATTGACATAAATAATGATTTTCCCGATGAGCAGGTATTCACGATAAGTCTCAAACAATCTCCTTGGTATGCTGATTTTGCCAATTATGTAGTGTGTGGTTTAATGCCGGAGGACCTGAACTTTTCATAACGAAAGAGGTTCTTGTTTGATGTTAGGAAGTTTTTTTGGGATGAACCATATTTATTCAGAGAATGTGCTAACCATATCATTAGAAGTTGTGTTCCGGAAGAACAAGCCATTGATATTCTCCATGATAGTCATGCTTCACCAGTTGAAGGACATCATGGTGGTGTATGTACAACTTCTAAAGTTCTACAAAGTGGGTATTACTGGTTGTCTCTCTACAAAGATGCTCATGAGTTTGTTAAGAAGTGCACTCAATGACAGAAACAAGGTGGAGTGTCCAAAAGACACGAGTTGCCTCTTACACCCATCTTAGAAGTTGAGCTATTTGATGTTTGGGGAATAGATTTTATGGGTCCTTTTGTGAGTTCGTTTGGAAATAAGTATATCTTGGTAGCAGTGGATTATGTTTCCAAATACGTAGAGGTTGTAGCACTTCCAAACAACGAAGGGAAGAGTGTTGTTCAATTTCTGAAAAGCTATATCTTTGCAAGATTTGGTACTCCTCGGGCTATTATTAGTGAAGGGGGATCCCATTTTTTCAACAAGTGGTTCTCGGCTGCATTGAACAAGTATGAAGTGAAACATAAAGTTGCAACTCCATATTATCCCCAAACGAGTTGCCAGGTTGAAGTGTCAAACTGGGAGATCAAAAGCATCTTGGCCAAGACAGTGAATGCCAACAGAACTGATTGGTCTCGAAAGCTTGATGATGCACTATGGGCATATCGTACAACTTACAAAACACAGATCGGGATGTCTCCGTATCAGCTAGTTTTTGGTAAATCTTGTCATCTACTAGTTGAATTGGAACACAAAGCATTGTGGGCATTGAAAGCTTTAAATCTGGACTGGACAAAGACCTTGAAGGAGAGAGTAGACCAATTAAATAAGTTGGACGAATTCAGATTCAAAGCTTATCAAAGCTCAGCCCTTTATAAGGAAAAAAATGAAGAAATGACATGATGCTAAAATCCTTAAGAGAGAGTTTAAAGTGGGAGACTGTGTTACTATACAACTCTCGACTTAGACTTTTTCCAGGAAAACATAAGTCCAAATGGTCGAGGCTGTTTAGAGTGACGCGAGTGTTCACAAATGGTGTCATCGAGGTTGAAGGTCAAGAACGACCTGCATTTAAGGTGAATGGGCAACACTAGAAGTTATATTTTGGCGAGTGCCAAAAGATCTCTCTGATTGACGTGGTGTACTTGGAAGATGCTTGAGAGCATTTCCACGTCGTGCCACGATGTTAAATAAGGCGCTTCTTGGAAGGCAACCAAAGTATTAATGTTTTAAATAATGTGTGTTGATTTTTGCAGGTGAAGGATAATATGCGAGAGGGAGATGTTATCGGCAAATCGCCGAAGCCAATCAGCGAGTACAACCTAGCCCGCCTTATGCATAACACAGAAGGGGCTGAGACTCTGGAATATTCGACGACAGACTTGTATCACTCGGCAAATCGATGATGTGGTTAGGCGACCCGACTTTTCTCGCCCTTTCTACCTCAGCATTAGCAGCGTAACTCCGTGATTGTTCGGCGATGTTCCAAGTCCAGTATACAATTCGCCGATCGGTTCGACGACCTTCCCCATCTCTACCGACTTTCCCTTCCTGAGGGTGGCACACACTGGAAATAAGGGCGAGATGCCGCTCCTTGTGCGCATCGCCGAATCATTTCGCGACTGGTTTATTATCTCGCCGACTGGGCACTTAGTGAAGATTCCTTGTTACCTCACTCTGCATGTTCACATACTAGAATTTTACCTTTATTTGCTAGTTTTCTTTTATTGTTTTATTTTTCTTTTTATTTCTTTCTGCGGTAGTGTCCATTCTCTATTCACATTGAGGATAATGTTGAGTGCTTTCGGTTGGGGGTGGCACATGGTTAGTGAATTCCTATGTGTTCTTGGACCTTCTGGATTGCATTTAATTGCTGTTGTTCTCATGCAAATTTGAGTATCGATTTTGATCAATACAGATGACTTGAATAGTGCTCATAATCAAATAAAAATGGATGTGCGGCTACGATGAGGCCAAATGAAGTTGCATAGACAATATGTGAACTTTTTGCATCTCGTTGTGAATAGCAAATTTTCAAATTGAGTCTCTTGTGATGAACATCGCACACTAGCAAAAGTGTGAAGTTTTGTTTGACATTGGTGCCAATGCCTTGTGTAATGAGTTTACCGTGAACCATGTGTGATGACATCTAGAATTTTTCCCATTAGTCCGGTTAACTAAGTGATGCAAGCTCTTGAGATGATCTTAGGCAACCTTGAAGAGTGTGAAACAATTCGACATTATACCTCTTTTTGTGGCATACCTTGTGAGTGTGTGAACTTCGCTTGAACACCTTTTGAGCCTTACCCTTTTCTTGGAAAGAACTTGATGAAATTGTGACATTTCTTAATCCATTACCCATAATCCTCATGATTTGTGGATTGTTTGACTAGCCAACTTAGGCGAAAAACCTATGTTAGAGGTGTGGTGAAAAAAGAAGGTAAATAAAAAAGCGCAAAGATATTCCCTTTTGACCCATGGTTTTGAGAAAAATGGAACCCCTCCATACAAAAAATAAATAAAAATTGTGGAATCAAGTTGTGAAAATGCAAAAAGAAATGGGGTGTCCAATAGTCCATGAAAGATGAATAATGGGGTGGCTTGAGAGCACGAATGAGAATGATGAAGAAAAGGAAAGAAAGTGTGTTCATACCACATTTCATAAATATTACAGCCATTGAGCCTAAATGACCATACCTTCACACCCAACCCCGCTATAAGCCTTGAAAAGACTTTTTTTTATTTTGAGTGAGCTGAAACAATTGTTGGTTGGAAAATAAGGGCAAACCTATGGGTGAAATCATGCATTATGTTCATCTTTGTAAGTGTGAGTGTTGCATTTGTTCCTGAGCATTAAATTGTTGAACCATTGTGTGTGAATATGGAATTATTCTTTGTGTGAGGGCATTTGAGTACCTTTGTTGAGCTTGAACTTGCATTTGAAGCAAATATTGTGAACTTGAGAATCTTTGATAATGGTGAGTCACAACTTGAATCTTTGAGTGTACAATTGATCCTTACATGAGTAAGTTGAGTCTTTTTGTGTGCATTCATGATTGAATTGTCACGCCCCGAGACGCGGGCACGGGACCTAGGACCACAAGTGATCCCAAGCTAACCCTAATGGTATGATCATGAGCATATTAAAGATAAGTTGAATAATAAACTGATGCGGAAGATATAATCATAAATAAAATTAAAAAAAATAGGGAATACCCATATACTATAACTGAGATGAATGAAAACTGATGATTTTAATACATAGAAAATATTAACTCAATACTAAGCTGAATCTAAATATGTCTGAAATAAGCCTCTAAATTGACTAGAAATGTTGGGACATGCCCCAACTAGATCTAGCAAAAACTGAAACTACAGACTAAAAGTGATAAAGATAAACATGTCACTAGTCCTCGAAGAATGAGGACTCACCACTAATGTGCTGAACTGAAGATCGGGAACCGATCTAAGTGTGATCTGGATGTTGAGAACTTGAGCCTACATCATGAGAAGATGTAGCACAGAGTATGCGTCAGTACTTAAAAGCTACTGAGTATGCAGGATAGAATAAAGCTGAAATAAACATATAATTGAACGATCAATAAAGCTAAAACATAATTTGAACATGATATAGATAATGAATACTAAGCAAACTGAATGCAATGACCAAATTTATAACATGCTGAAACTGAATACTGTCTGTACTGTAAATGAGGTCAATACAATAGAATTGAGTGAACTATGAGAGCTACTAATAACCGACAATAAAACCACATAAGCTAAATGTGGAGTCCGATGTATACGCCCCATCGAGAGGACACAATATACCCAACCAAAGGTATAGAGGCATGACTGGTGTGATCACTAAATGATATTGCCCACATAGGGGACTTACACCTACGTGGCTCATAGTTCTGTGACTACATGAGTACGCTGAACCCTAGTCCAACTCGATATTCTACTATTCCCAATATATTAAGTGGTAAACACATTATGACTGAGTTTCTGTATATAATGGATAGCTCAAAACTGAATATGCAATCTGAGAACGCAACAATTAATCTGAGAATGATGCATTCATAAACTGAGGCATGTATAACTAAATACATTATGACTGATATACTGAATAGCTCAAAATACTGACATATAGATACTCTTACTTGAAAACTCCTTCTTAGAAAACAATTCAAAATCATATTATACTATGATCATTGATGACTTGGGAAGTCATGCTGCATAAACATTAATGGTATATCTAGATACCACACTGTTCATACATTGATGACCTACTCGATTGTCATACTAATCATGTTTCAGAAGCTCTTTCTCAAAACTAATCTTAAATTTCTGAAAAACTCAGTTTAAAACTCAAGTGTTGTCTTAAAAAAATCTTCTCAAGATTTATAACTCAAAATAAGGTTTATATTGAAATATACTGATAATGTGACGTTAAAAACTGGAGGAAACTTGTTGCGTTCTTGAACTAGGGTTCTTAACCTCTTTCTCCTCTTAGTTTTCTAATTTTTCTAAGTTTTGAAGAATGATCTGACTTAGGTAAGTTCTAGTTATGTTTCTAGGCTTAAACTGACTAAAACCTCATAATTTAGGGTCTAAGCGACGTAGCTTAGGGGTCCAACGAAATAGGAAAAGACCAAAAGACCCCTGACTTAACTGTTGTCGGAGTGATCGACGGACGGGACCTATGGGCCGTAGGTCAATCTACGGTCCGTATATTGGGGTCGTAGGTCAAGTTTACCTGACAAGGATTCACTAAAATGAGAATAACGTATTACTCAGAGGTCGGATTTTAGCAAACTCAGTGGCGTTGGAAAGAGGATTCAATTATCTATCAAATCATAGGTCATGGGACACATAATTCCTTTTGTGCTAAGAGTGATGACCATTTGAAGTTGACCCAATCAATAATTTTTCCTCTCACTGGTTGTTGACCCTCACCTACGGTCAGACCTACGGACCGTGGATCAAATGACGGTCCATGCTGGTCGGCCATCATTTGCGTCAGAGGCTGGGAAAAGGGGGACTTGATCCACGGACATAGACCACGAACTCTGGTCTGACCTACAGATCGTGGGTCTGTCTGTGGGTCGAGACTTAGCCGATTTTCTGAGTTGGGTTTGGGGAGGGGTTGCAGTAGTGAACCACAGACCACCAACATGGGTCGTGGTTGACCTGCGGTCCGTGGATAGCAATCATGGGTTGCACCTGCAACTTCTCAAAATCTGCATTTTTGGTAGGTTTTGGATACGGGGTGTTACATGAATCTTGTGTAGCACTGTTTGAGACATCTTTTTTGATCTGCTGAACTTGAGTTTTACTTGAGGACAAACAAAAGTTTAAGTTGGGGGTGTTGAAGAGTCCACGATTTGGATAAATTTAGTGTCCTCCAATGCTTATTTTGTGCCAATAATTGATTTAGAATCCTTGATTTCCATGTATTTGGATTTAGGAACAAAGCATGGACACTAATGTACAAAAAGGAACAAATAGAACTAAAGAAATGAAAGCCTGACAACCGCCAAGGTCACTCAGCGAATCTCAAAGTGGCTACCCTACCGGCTAGAGTTACATAATGTTGGAGCTGAACTGGAGGCAGCTTCGGCAAGCAGCAAGTCCACTCGATGAGTCGTCGATGGTTTCGGTGAAGGATGACCACGTCGCCAAAAGTCCTGATGGAGATCCAAACAAATATTGATAGGCTAGATAAAAGGAGAAAGGGCGACCCGCGGAATCATTCGGCGAGCCCGATCTGGATCGCCCAAAATTACAGTAGCTGAACCAAAAAGAAGTGAAAAATGAAGGCGAAAGGAAGGACAATCGGTGAGTCGCCGAATTGTCGGTGAAGCCCGACTAACCTCGCTAATTGGTCTTAAACAGTCACACTTCAAACTTGTTTTAATTGATTTTTGCTGGAGAGAGAAAGCATTCAGAAACGTGAGAAACAAAGGATTGAGAGAAAAATCATTGCTAGAGGCGATTTCTCAGTGATTTTAGCAAGGTTTTCGTTGAGATTTTGTAATAGAAGAGATTCTTAGTTGATTTTAACTTTCAATTTTCATTTGACCCAGTTATATAAGATATGATGGATGTTGATTTTCATCTTTTTGCTATGATTGTCTAAAACCCTCTCCTTGGGGTTTTGACTATGAGACCAATTGTTGAGTTTTGCTAAGTGGGTGTCATTGATTTGTGAATAATGGCGTTAATTTGAAGTGGGTCTGATTTGTTCCTGTGTTTTGAGGTCATCTTGCATGATTATTGACATTAGTTCAGTGTTTTGTGCTTGCTCGAGAAAGAGGTACAAAGCTAAAGTAGCAAGTTTAGCATCCTTAGTAGTGGGTCGCCATGATTTCAGCCTGAGCAAGTGAAACATGAAACCTATCATTTGTAGCTAGCTCGAGATAGTGGATTCGATGAGGACAAGGGATGGGCATCTTCCATCAGTGTTAACGTTCAAGAGAATTCGACAAAGATAAGGTAATTGTTCGAGAGAAAATTGCTTTACATATAGTCCTACCTAACCACGACAATTTATCCCATTGTGAGCATCAATGTTCATCCACTAAATTGAACTCAATATTTGGTTGGTCAATTCCCCAAGATTTACTTCATTATTTGATTATTTTGTGTCAAGTGTTGAATTGGATTGATAATTATAATCTAAAATTTTGGAGTTTAAACTAAAAAGGGTGCAATAAGTGTTTAGTTGAAAAGATTGTTGTCATACTTTTGTCATCGAATTTGAAAGAAAAGCTACTCTTTGTGAGATCGACCCCAACTCACTTAGTTGGGTTATATTACTGATTAACGATCGCTGGCACATAGTATTGGAAAAAGTTTCCTGATACGTGAAATCAATGCCTAAAGCAATTTTGTATATAACTAAAAAAATATAGAAATCTTTATATACAATTATGGTTTATATAGATACTTATTGTTCTTTTGATTTTTCCTGATCTGATGAACCACACACAACCTCCTCCGGTGTTCTCGATAGATTACTATTAAAATCATTGTCTTTGGCTTCCTCTTGTTTCCGCCTTCAACAATTTTAATGTCGCTTGCATTGGCTTTGTTGATGACTTCCTGGAGTGCAATCGGGTCATTTTTCTCTTGGATCTCAATTCTTCAATAGATTTTTCCTCTAGAAATTTTTTAGATTTAGCAATAGACCCTGCATTGTAACGACCTAAATCGTCGTTAATTAGGAAAGGAAAAGTGGACACATCAACCCGCCAGGGAGGGGCAGATGCCACCAGGGCGGCGGCGCTCCAGCGGGACTGACCCTGCCAGAGCGGGATGGGCGAGACTGAACTTAAAGAACGCGAAGTCTTATTTTCTCCTTTTTCCAAAAACACCAAAGAAAGGCGATGATCACCCCAAAAACCCTCAAAAAGCTTCTTTAGGCTTAGGAATGGTAGAGAAAGAGATTTCTAGTGTAAGAATGTCGTTAGCTTGTGGATTTTCGGTCAAAATCCACCATCTCATCGTTCGAAAGCCTAGATTGGAGCTAGAATCACTCTGTGACTGCTTGGCACCCAAGTAGGCTAGGTTTATTAATTGAGTAGTTAAAAAATCATGTTTCACTACGTAGTATATTGGTAATTAACGGTAGAACCCAGGTGTAGGCTTTCGTGCACCAAAAAAGAGATGATTGTACATGTATTCCTAGGTGTTACATTAGATGTATATCGTAGGAAGAAGCCCTATCCAGTGAACTAGGGGTAGGTGATGGTTTGATTTCCTGTTTGTGTGATGTATGTTGAGTGATAGCTATATTGTATGCATGCGTGTATGCAATTCCGATAGAATGTGGAAACGAACCTAATGAATAGATTATGAACAATGCAGGCCATCACTTTTGTATTTGACTATATGATTTTAGTATTGTACATTATAGGTGCGATTGTGATTGTGATTGTGCTGACTGGATCGGGTGTCACGTACCGAGACACATACATATTGGATCGGGTGTCACGTACCGATACACATACATATATTAGATCAGGTGTCACGTTCGGATACACATATATACATTGGATCGGGTGTCACGTTCCGACACACATACATATATTGGATCGAGTGTCACGTACCGACACACATACATGCATTTGATCGAGTGTCACGTTCTGACACACTAACATTTTGGGTATAAGTTCCATGAGAGGACCATTATGTTGTGATATATATTTGTTATTGAGAATGTGAAATTGTACATTGTTCTTGAAATGATAACTGGATTGGGAATTTTATATATATATATATATGCATGGGTTTGTGGGTCCTAGGGTAATTGGATATATCTCATTATCAATGAATTTTGAATAGTCAGGCCCAAATCAGGATGTGGAATGGTAAGTGGAGGCCCAAGGTCCAGGTGATACTATGTTTTACTTAGAGAGGTGGTCATGTGTATGGTTGTTAAGAATTGGGGTGGTGCTATGTCGTCAATGTAATAGTTGGGTATTACCCTGGAAAGGGATTGACATTGAAACGACTAACAAGCCTTGATAGAAAGTACTATGGGGTCAAGGGTTGAGTGGTGAGGTGGAATAAGTTAGGGCGTGTCGTGAGGGGTTGGCCGGGTCGGTAGTAGTTATATCTGGAATCTCCTTTGAGAGACTTAATAGTTAAGCTATGATCAAGAACGGATCCAGTAAGGGGTTAGAGTTAATTGTACTAGTATGATTAAAGTATCTGGGAATGGTAAGGGCAGGAAAATATAAAGGTGGAGGAATGAATAGTCTTATTGCAGGTTTCTTGATAGTCGATTTCTTATATTATGCGGTGGGTATCGGGTTGACCGATGATGCCTACCAGTACGTGTGGTTTGTACTGATACTACACTTGCTATGCCTTTTNCTTGATAGTCGATTTCTTATATTATGCAGTGGGTATCGGGTTGACCGATGATGCCTACCAGTACGTGTGGTTTGTATTGATACTACACTTGCTATGCCTTTTTGGAATAGTTTGATTGCAGGGTCAGTGATGTTTTGAAGGTGAAGACGAAGACAATCTCCAACAGCTTCTATTTTTCCAACAAATAAAAATCATATTATTATTTTTTATATATATATTATAGGTTATTTAATAAAATTTATTTGTAAAATAATTGAAAGTTTTACTTTAAAATTTTTTTTAGTAATAAAATTATAAAATTGAATATACGTAAGACTCCACCCCATAGATCCATAAGACTTACTCCCTGTGTCTCAGGGCTTACATCTCACCCCGTACTCCATAAAGCGTCTCACCTCACGTCCCCACCTTTTAAAACACTGCTCAAAACAAATAAAATTTCTACACTAATTAAACCGTGATAATTTCTCAAATAATCCATGCAGAGTACAATATTATATAAAGAAATTAAGCACATAAAAGAAAAGAGTTTTTAATATTAGAATTTCACAAAAAACATGTTGTCACGACCCAGATCGTCGTGATTGGCACTCACACAAACCCTCTGGTGGGAGAACCATTACTACAACCCAAACAAATAATTTTTATGAAAACTAAGGCATTGAAAGAAACGAAAGCGGGTTTAAATGACTATAAAAATGGAGTCCCCATAAACTCCAAGGTTTTAACAAACAACTAACCAAACTAATACGAAAATTCAACCCCTGGAACCTAAAAGTCATTGTACTAAAACTCTACTAACGGCAAGTCTAAGAACAAGGGGTACAACCCCGAAACTGAACAACGCCTTAAACAAAAATCTGAGTCCGAAAAGAGTGGACTTAAACAAGAAAGATCCATGGCAGCTTGAAAGAACTGACACACCCTTGAATCCGGTTATGCTCAATATTCACCTAGCTGAGGTCTATCAATAGCCGCCAGAAGATGCCCTGTACTAAAAAAAAATAAGAGCAACTGCAGTATCAGTATACAACCACCGTGTATTGGTACGATCACACGGCTATCTCACTAAGTGTAACATAAACAAGTTAATACAACATTATAACCATGCAATGTACTGAACATATACATTATTGAATAACATGCTCAACAATATACATTTATAACAAGTCATTGGTCCTCTCATGGAACCCAAACCCAAACTGTTAGCATACCTAAACGTGGTATCCGATCCTATGTTTAGGCCGAAATGTGGTAACTGATCCCATATTTATGCCGGAACGTGGCAACCGATCCCAGTTAGTTACACTGGAACATGGCAACCGATCCATTCAAGACACAACAATCACAATCATAATCACAAGTATATTCTCAATAATCATACAATCAAGAAGTGATTCATGGCATATAGTTATTCATGCATACTCATACAGTTAGTATGATCAACAATGCAACATTCATATACATACATGCATCATAATGAAGCAAGAACAAGCATATATTACATAATCATGAAATCACAACCATCACCTACCTCGAATCCAAGCTTGAATCCCCTAAGGCAATTGAATATCCCTTTGCGGTTTCTTCCCGCTTGTTCGTGGTCTAAAAGCATACAATTAACGCAAGTATCAATAAACGAGGCCTAATTACCTAGATTATAATCAACATTATCAACACTAGGCCAACCCAAGATCCCAATACCCAAATTAGGGTTTTTTCCACAACTAACTTCAGATCAAAACCTTTCCCCAATGATAATTACCCAAGAAACTACGTTCTACGGATCGAAATACGGATTCGGGGAGTGAAAACATTACTATTAGCCTCAAAAATCGTGGAAAATTGTTAAGAGTCACCTGGGGTTCGTTCCTTAGCTCTAAAAATTGATAACTACAAAATGAGGTCGTTTAGGGATTTAATTACGACCTTAAGTCGCGTCTGGCCCACCACAGCTACCCTCATCCCGCTTCAGCGTCCCTGCCAGAGCGGCAAAAACCCCCGCCAAGGCGGCTTGCACGAACAGTGAGCTATTTTAATAATTCCAAGACCTTCATTTCACAACACACCTCAAACCAACGACACTCAGAAAATCCCCTCCACGCTAAGATCGATTCCGGGAGTTCTGCTCGCCCGAATTCAATTTCGTAAAGTCGTACGGGTTCTTTATCGTCTTAGCTATCCACTCATGTAATCAAATTCATTAATAGATCTCTCATTTATTACCAGATTTCCCTAGACCCCACTTACTCCGATTTCATCCAAATCTGGACTAGGCTAGGAAATCTCAAGTTACTACGAAAAAGTTTTCTGACCCCAATTCTTTCGCCTTTGAATTTTCCATAACGACGAAAATCAAGTCGTTACAATAGATTCCAATTTACCCACACTCATCCCCGAGTGATCAACTAGGAACGATTGGCTAAAGTAACAGTAGAGTAGTATCTCAAACGTCGAATTACTTGGGATACTTGTACTGCATCCCTTTTACCGAATCTCATTACCCCCTAAGGGTTTCATATCTCCAACCTCAAACCAACCAATTAAATACCTATACGTCCTCCCTTAAAATGCCTTACTGAAGTCATCTCAACAATCGAGTGATAAAATTTTATTGTATGTAAACTTAACTAATCAACAAAACGATTCTCAACAATCATCAAAGTTGATCGTACACACGTCTACTAGATGTTATCAAGGATCTTGACACAAACATTGGGACGAATCCTTTCTCACACAATCATGATAAAATCTTAAATCAAAACTCGACACAATTATAGGTGAACCTGAACCAATCAACACACAATCATAATACCTAACAATCATAGTTTTTATCAACATCTCCATCTCAAAACCCAATTTCAAATAAGTTTAAGTTATAAATATTTGATTTTTAGACATCAAATACTCATCGAGGGACATGCCCAAGCATACAAACCCTCCAACAACACTATCAAAATGCTAGAATTATTAATTGTAGATTACCTCTTAAGAACAGTAGAATTGGACCCAATGATCCCCACATTCAACCACGCATAAATGATACATGACCTCAACGACTAGAGGAATATTAAGATTGTCGGACAACCACAAATACATACGGTAGCTCATCTATAAATTCTCATAAGCAAGTGGAACATGTTGAACCACTAAAATACTTTAACAACTCCAAAATAACACCAATTATGTCATTCGAAATAACCAAATATTCTCAATCTTCCCACTCAACCAAGAGAACATCGCAGGATTTTGTACCCCTGATCCACCACTAGGGATCTACCTACAAAAGTGAAAACACACTAGAGCATAGCTAGTGAATCATACTCACAACACTAACAACCATCATAAACACTCCGACCTTTTACCTTAGTATAAACCAACACTTTTAAAAATGAAACCTTTCTTAGGAACTTAACAATCAATAGTAGTAAACTTTACGACTCAAACCAGGTGTAAGTCCTTTCACATGCTCAATACAAAACAATTAATCATTTCTCACCATTCCAATTCATACCTTGACAAAATACATCACCACGAATGTAGACTCACAATGAAAAATCTGAATTGTAATTTCCACCATATAACACAATCCCGTTCTCTATCAACATTAGCTTCTACCTTAAAGATTTTTATGAATTCATGGATCTCCGTTTATTATTGATCGTATCTCCATCGATCTTACCATATATTTCGATAAACTTTCAATCATACTCATTACTAGACTCAAAAACAAAACCAAACACTTGTCATCACACTCAAGCTAATGTCCGCACACTCCTTTCTCAAGTCTTTTTCGATAGTTTTTAACCAATCCGACACACTTGTGACACTATTACCATAGCCACAACAAAACAATTGAAATCATGCATCTCTGAATCTAATTATCTACTCCTCTAAAGATAACTCTTTAGCCTTAAGAATCAAATGAAATATTCTGGCTCCCGCCTCTCTCTAAAGGATGTACTACATCCCACTATACTCTAGCTCTTTAAAATTCTATTCGAGTAGTGTCCCACCATCTCTTAAAACTTTCCATACAGCCACGTTACTCACTAAATATTAGAAAACCACAACCTTAGATACTCACAAGTCGTAATTACTATACAAAATTCTCTTAACCAACAATCTTATTATATAGTTGCATCCCATCACAATCCATCACAAACTCTTAATACCATTACGCTTAGTCAGCCTTGACTATCACTACGAAGTCAACCTTTTCATCAACAAGACGCCTCAAACTCAGGTAAACTCATCAAATTCAAAGGACTAACCTAATTTATACGCACTTTCTTACTAAAATACTCCAATTTCCTTCACCCAAGTATACTCGTTGGGACCTTCCTTATCCCTAAGCTTGTCATTACGGTATCAATCAACTCTTTTATGGCTTAAGACAAAATCACCAGTCCTCATATTACCCTACTTCTTATTAACAAACATGACATGAGCACCCCACGGGGAAGCACTAGGATGGATGAAACCTTTATCAAGAAGCCCTTAGATTTGAGCTTTTAGCTCTCTCAATTCTGAAATCACAAGAATAGACTCACTAGAAGGGAATTCGACCTCAACATCTCGAATATGAGCCAATTACGCCAAACAATCCTGCCCCACCAGTTTCCTAGCCCGAATGGATGATATGATCTTAGCTAGCTTAGGCCTGTACACCCCTTCCCACTTTAATCTTTCCCTAGCGGGGACCTCAAGAGTTATCGACTTAGCATTACCATTAAGCACATTATAACAAGGGGACAACCAAGTCATGCCTAAGATTATATCTGTAACACCCCAGAAAATTTTTGAGCTAAGACTCAAACCGTTCTTCGTAGCGAGTGAGATTTTTTTGCAAGGAATTTAAAATTTCTTGAGTATTAAGGTCACTAGATATAGCACCTTGAGCTCCAAGAAGAACTAAAGAGAACAACATTCAAGTCATTCTTAAGTTTTCTTAAGTTTTGGGTCAACTTCAAACGACCATAACTCCTAGTACAAAATGAGTAAGTGAGCTACAAGATGGAAAATTAAATCCCTTCGAGTCCTCTTTCCAACGCCACCAAGTTTGCTAAATTTCGAGCTCTGAGTAAAAAGTTATGACTGATTTACTAACGACGCACAAATCTGGCAGCAGCTTCACGATGGCTCCACGTTACGGTGCCAATACGCACAAATCATTCCGACTCCCAACTCATTTTATTTATTTATTTAAGGGTATTTTAGTCCTAAAAACCCTTAGGAGGTCATCTAAATTGCCCTAAACATGTAGAAAACCAATTTTTCATAAATCAAACCCTCTCATCCACTCCAAAATTCAACACTCAAGGAAATCAAGAAACGCGAAGGCTAGGTTCATCTTCTCAGATTTTTCTTCAAGTTCTTCAAGAAGATGATTCTTTCGGGTATGCAACTTTCATAGTGTTGAGTTTGTTCACCCTCACACCAATCATGTTTAATTATATCCTTGAATTCGTTTTTGAGATTGAATTATTAATTTCTTGAGAAGTTCTTGAGTTGTAGCCATTATTGAATGTCTTTGAGATCTTGAGGTACGAATTTTGAAAACGAGTTGAGTTCCTTGATAGATTTTATATGGGTTTCATTGAAATCATTTTGGACTTGTGAATTTTTGTGAACTTGGTCGATAAAACTACTTTGGCTGCGAGTTGAGTCGAGTTTGGGAAAGGAAGAAAAGATCGGGCAGATAATTGCACCTAGGTCTGCATCGCGGAGGTGCTTAAGTTTTCAGCATCCAGTCGACATGGAGAGGATACGGAGTCCTCTGCCTCAAAAATATTTTAGCGACCAAGAATTTAATTCCATCTCCGCGTCACGCCAGTGTACTTTGATTTGGCTCTTCACCCGTTCTTGTGATCAACTATCTTAACCCTCCTAAATCATTGAGAGGTCCTACATTTTGAAGCATAACCCTTGAATACATAAATCAAATTTAAGGTAGAGTTGAGAGTCAAGTTTTGAGAGTTCTTTCAACCATTTTTGAGAAAGTCTCTTTGAGCCTTTTTGAGGAGTCTTCTATAATTTCTAATAACTTGTTTCAAGACTTGAGCAAGTGAGTATGAGAATGTCTTCATGAGTCTACCATATCATCACGAGACCTTTCTTATCATGATACATAACTCTTGAATTCATAATTCACATTCAAGAGAGAGTTAAGAGTAGAGTTCAAGAAAGCCTTTAAATTCAATTGTGAATCCTTTGAGATCAACTATCGATTTGAACTAAGTTTTGAGGAAATAACTCAGAGAATAAGCAGAGTTGTATTCATGAGTTTCATATTGTTATGTAGACCATCGAGTCGAGTTGTTTCATGCCCATAATTCCTTATGAACTTCGTAAGTTGAGCACCTTTCAGAGAAGTGGTATCTTCAAGTTTTAAGCCTTTAAGTGTTGAGTTCTTAATCCCTTTTAAGAAGTATCCTTGAGTCTTTGAGTTGAGCAGTTCATGCTCATAATTCCGCATGAACCCTCTGAGTTGAGCATTCTTGAAATTAGTAGTTTCATTGAAGTTCTTGAGTTCCAAGTATTTGAGTTCTATCTATGGTTATTGAAAACCCTGCATTGAGTCGTTCAAGTCCATAATTCGGCCTGAAACATATTTTAAGAAGTCTTTTACAAATGTTTAAACTTTGTTTTAAGACTTAAGCATTGAAGTTGAGTAAAGAGTAAGAGCAAAGTTCATTTTCTTTAAAATGATATATGGGAACAAAGTATTCCCAAGAGTAAATGTTTTCACATTTAAGACGAGAGGAAACTGAGATTTCCAAAAGAGTTTTGAGCAAGAAAGGGAACATTTGTAACACCTCGACTTTTAAAAGCGTCTAAATTAACTCGTATCTTCGTGGAAAGACAAGGAGGGTGAGTAATAAATTAAAAATGATGTGTTATGTGATATTTTAAGTGTTCAAGTATGGTATCTCAAGTTTTGAAGTTAGGTAAGTGATAAAATAAAAATTAGCAAAAGTTACTATAAATTCCTTTTTAAATATTTGTCTGAAATTTGAGTCAAATGTCTCGAACATTTTCTCCCAATCTATTAAGATTTATAGTCCCCACAAACTATGAAATCGAAGGTCTACGAGTCTAGATTCCAACGCATTAAACCGTTCGTTCATACGACTTCAGAATAGAGAGATATTCGCATTTTCGTGGGACTGCGCAAGCAGGCACATGAGGTGGGGCCCTAAGTCGGTGGAATGCTACATATATCTTCTCCTTCGACTTTTTTCACCATTTTTAAGCAGAAAATCAGAGAAAATAGAGAAACCCATTTCTAGGATCAAGTGAAATATAGATTTGCTCGACTTAAGTCTTTGATGAAAGTTGTTCTACGCGTTGGGCTCATCATCGTGATATAATTTGTTTTATCGATTGCATAGCATATCACATTTTAGTGTTGGGATAGCAAGGGTTTGGATATATTTGAAGGTTTTGAAGCGTATTACGACCTTAAGATCGAGGTAAGACCCTTCTTTCATCCACTCTAGCTTTTATAAGCAGCAAATAGCAATTTGCGACGGAAATACATATATTTTATCATATTGTCATGGTCTCATTTATTTTTGTGTGTTGATTATGGTCCTACCTTGTTGTAATATCGAGAGAGTATTGAGTAAAAGTCATTAGGCCACGTGAATTTAGCGAAAAAGGTATGTTAAGGCTATTCCCTACTTACGACATGTTTCCTTAAAGTTTAGAAGCAATGTATTTGGGTTGTTATCCTTGATATACTTGTAGCCGTGATTGTTGATTGTTTGCTGCTCGAGTTGATATAATCCTCCCTTGTCGGGATTCTTATACATTTAGTAGTGTCCCTTTGTTGTACACAACTTAGAGGCTATTTGTATAGGTTGCTTATAACTAAATTGTTCACCTTTAGCGGTTGGATTATTATTATTGCCGTTGGGGCTATTGTGGTTAGCTGCAGAAATGTGATATATGCCTAGAAGGGCTATGTTCTACCTACAGAGCTAGATGGATGCCTAACAGGGCTATGAGTTGCCTACAGGACTATATTGACGCCTAAGAAGGCTATGTGCTTCCTACAGGGTCATGTTGTTGCCTAAGAGGGCTATAAGTTGTCTATAAGCTACGTTGATGCCTAAGGGAGCTATGTGCTACCTAAGGGGCTATATTAATGCCTAAGAGGGCTATGTGACTACCTACGGGGCTAGGGGACTACTGATAGGGGTATATAGGCTGATTGGCACCTTTTGGGCTTATGGGGGCCTGAGTAGGTGGTCTTGTGTGTTGTTTATACCTGCTGAGCTTATAGGGGCTTGGTTAGGTTGTTGTTTTTATTATTATTGATAAGTTTAGATTTAGGAGTAGGTCAGTACACTTATCTTAGCCTTGATTTATTTATTGGATTATTCTAGTATATATCAGGATACCTCATCATAGTCTATTGTCTTTCATACTCTGTACATTATTTTGTATTGACGCCCCATGGCCTTGGGGGCGTTGCATTCATGCATGCAGGTCCTGACAGACGACTGAGTAGACCTCCTCAGCAGTAGGATTGACTTTTATCTGGTTGGCTAGCCCCTTTCCTCCGGAGCTGCCAGAGTTGGGAGGTTTGTTACCTTTTGTTGTATATATCTCTATGGGTAGGCTGGGGCCCTGTCCCACCAATCTTTACCACTCTTAGAGGCTTGCAGATTAGTGTGTGGGGTTTATAGCTACGTTATGGCTATGCTGGCCTCTGTTGTTGGTTTGCGGAAGCTTGTGAGCTGTTTGATGTATTGTGTTGATATATACCTGCTTTTAGTTTTGGTATAGATATCATGGTGGCCTCGACAGCCAATTAGGACTTTTGTGCTAGTTGACTATTTATTTATATGAATTCCTGGGAGTAGCTGTTTCTTTTATAGATCAGTTGACAGGGGCCTTGCAGGCCGATGGGTTAGTTTTAAGCCGACATATACTTGTTTGATTTCTTAATTGCGTGTAGCTGTCATGCACTAGTAGCAAATGGTTCAGCAGGGTCAGCTCGGGCCTGAGTTTTGGCATTAGAAGCCAGTTGCGCCCCTCGAGTTTGGGGCATGACAAAACTTGGTATTAGAGCAACGTCGTATCCTAGGGAGTCTGCAAGCCATGTCTAGTAGAGTCTTGTTTATAAATGTGTTGTGCACCACATTCGATAAGCAAGAAGTTGTTGGGCATGTTAGAATGACTATCCTTCTTTTGCTCACCTCGTGCTATAGAGCGGTGTCTTAAGGGTTGAGGTTTCTGGCTTATAATTGATACTTGTATGTAGATAGAGATGACCGACACTAGACCGACCACCACTAGCCAAGGGCTAGATACAGCTGCAAGCGAGGGTACCGACAAAGTTCCATAGGTGGAGGTGGCCCATTGTGAGACCCAGGGGGAGACATCTTCTCAGCCCCCTATAGCTTCTCCACAGCTTCACGATCCTCCGAGGGCTACAAGACTTCTGGCTCCACCAACAGTACCACCTCTAGTTCCTCCAATTCCATCTGATCAGGATTTCAAGAGTGCAGTATATATGTTAGCATAGTTAGTAGCTGCATAGTGCCAAACACTTGCGCCAGATATTGCCGGACCTTCTGAAGGGCCCGGAAGTTCGAGAGTTCGTGAATTTATTGCCTTGAATCCTCCACAGTTTGCAGGGACAGATCGCAGAGAAGACCCTCAGCACTTTGATGATCAGCTTCATACGATCTTCAGAGTCATGCATGCCTCAGCGACTGAGTCAGTTGAGTTAGAAGCATTTCGATTGCGTGATGTTGCAGTACTGTGGTATGAAAGTTGGGAGAGATCTAGGGGAGAAGATACATCTCTACCCACTTGGGATAGCTTTACAGAAGCTTTCATAGATCACTATTTGCCTCGAGAGATTAGGGATGGCCGGGTGGACCAGTTTCTGAACCTCCGACAAGGTGGCATGAGTGTCCGAGAGTACGGGCTGAGATTTGATTCATTGGCTAGATATGCACCAGCATTTATTGATACGATGCATCACAGGGTACGTAGATTGGTGGGAGGGCTTAACTCAAACTATATCGAGGCTTGCTCTACCGCTGCGCTAAATGATAATATGGATATCTCGCGGATTCAGGCCTTTGCATAGGGCATAGAGGATCACCAAAATCTACAGTATATGAGTGAGAGGGTCAAGAGAGAGAGACAGAAGAGGGCTAGGCTCGCTGGTTCGCAAGGAGATTTTCAGGGTGGTCCCAGACCCCGATATTTTACCAGGCCACCTAGACCTCCACCTAGTTCCAGGGTAGTAGATTTGATCATCAGAAACAGTCAGGCTCAGGTGAGGGTTCACGAGCATCAGGCTTGCAGCAGCAGAGGGGTTCAGGCCAGGCTAGGACATCCCCGCCGCGTTGCATTACTTGCGGTAGGATGCATTTCGGGAGGTGCAGACAGGGTTCTACAAGTTGTTATTCTTGTGGACAGGAGGGGCATGGGTGGAGAAACTGCCCTACCATAGGTCAGGGTGGTACAAGTCAGTCAACCAAGTCAGCAGTAGGTTCCTCCTCATCAGCACAGTCTACAGGGCATAGACCTCATACATCAGCACGCAGGGGTAGAGGCGGAGGCAGAGAGGGAGCATCTAGTTCTGGTAGTGGACAGAACCGTACATATTTATTAACCGGCCGACAAGACTCAGAGTCATCACGAGATGTTGCGACAGGTACATTGATTGTTTGCTCCCATTGTGTTTATGCTTTGATAGATCCTGGATCTACTTTGTCTTATGTTACTCCATTTATTGAGGGGAGGTTATGTATAGTAGCAGAGTCATTAGATCGACCCTTTATTGTATCTACACCAGTTGGTGAGTCTACTATTGCCAGGAGAGTCTATCGAGGTTGCACGGTAGAAATTATCGATCGTCAGACCTCGTAGACCTGGTAGAATTAGAGATGGTTGATTTTGACGTCATTATGGGTATGGACTGGTTAGCATCTTATTATGCTAATGTTGAGTGCCGGACAAAGATTTTTAGATTCCACTTTCCAAAAGAGGCAGTTCGGGAATGGAAAGGCGATACAGCAACGCCGAAAGGAAGGTTTATTTCCTATCTTAAGGCAAGGAGGATGATTACCAAGGGTTGAATTTATCATCTTGTTCACGTTCATGATATGGATGCAGAACCACCGACTCTTCAGTCTATTCCAATAGTTAATGAGTTTCTAGATGTATTTCCAGACGAACTCCCTGGTATCCCTCCAGAACGGGAAATTGATTTTGCAATTGATATGCTACCAAGTACACAACCCATATCTATCCCTCCTTATAGAATGGCTCCTGCTGAGCTAAAGGAGTTGAAGGATCAGCTGAAAGACTTGCTGGATAAAGGCTTTATTAGGCACAACTAAATAAGGCAACTATAAAGAATAAGTATCCCCTTTCGAGGATAGATGACTTGTTTGATCAGTTACAAGGTGCTAAGTGTTTCTCAAAGATTGATTTAAGATCAGGGTACCACCAGATACGAGTTCGGGAGAAACACGTTCCAAAGACAGCTTTTAGAACTAGATATGGACACTTTGAGTTCTTGGTAATGTCTTTTGGATTAACTAATGCCCCAGCAGTGTTCATGGAACTGATGAATAGTATATTCAGGCCGTATCTAGACTTGTTTGTGATTGTATTTATTGATGATATTTTGGTGTATTCACGTTCAAAAGATGAGCATGCACATCATCTGCGAGCAGTCCTTCAGGTTCTTCGAGACCGAGAACTTTATGCAAAGTTTTCTAAGTGTGAGTTCTGGTTAGACTCTGTAGCTTTCTTAGGCCATATTATATCAGATGCAGGCATTGCGGTTGATACACAAAAGATTGAGGTCGTAAAGACTTGGCCCAGACCGATGACTCCGACTGAGGTTCGTAGTTTCTTAGGGTTAGCTGGGTACTACAGAACGTTTGTAGAGGGATTTTTTTCAATTTTCGGCCCATTAACGAAGCGGACTCAAAAAGCAGCTAAGTTCCAGTAGACTGAGGCTTGCGAGCACAGTTTCCAGGAGCTGAAGGACAAGTGGACATTTGCACCAGTTTTTGCATTACCAGACGGTTCAGAAGGCTATGTGGTGTATTGTGATGCTTCTGATGTTGGGTTGGGATGTGTTCTAATGCAACATAGTAGGGTTATAACATGTGCTTCAAGGCAGTTGAGGAAGCATGAGAAGAACTATCCGACCCACGATTTAGAGTTGGCTGCAGTTGTGCATGCGTTAAAGATCTGGAGACACTATTTGTATGGCGTTCATGTTGACATCTTCACAGATCATAAGAGCCTTCAATATATATTTAGACAGAAGGAGTTAAATTTGTGATAGCGTCGATGGCTTGAGTTACTGAAAGACTATGACGTGGATATTGTATATCATCCAGGAAAGACGAATGTGGTAGCCGATGCCCTCAATCAAAAATCTATGGGTAGTTTATCCCACTTAAGTGTTGAGAAGCGGGAGCTAGCGCGAGAGCTTCATCAGTTAGCTAGCTCAGAAGTCAAATTTTTAGAGGCAAACGATAGTGGGGTCACAATTCAGGATACAGCCGTATCATCTTTAGTTGTAGAAGTAAAATCACGACAACAAGAGGATCCTATCTTAGATAAGCTTAGAGCCAAGGCTCAGGATCCACAGTCTTTAGCATTAGATATAGCAGAAGATAGAGTCCTCAGATATAGCGGTAGATTGTGTGTCCCAAATATTGCAGGGCTTTAACATCGAATTATGGAAGAGGCACATCATGCCCGTTATTCTATTCACCCTGGTTCGACGAAGATGTACCAGGATATTACGGAGATCTATTGGTGGCACGGGATGAAGAAGGACGTTACTGAATTTGAGGCACACTGTCCTAACTGCCAACAAGTGAAGGTTGAGCACCAAAAGCCTGTTGGGCTAGTTCAGGAAATTGTCATTCATTTGTGGAAGTGGGAAGCAATTAATATGGATTTTATTGCAGGGTTACCTCAATCGCGTCGTAAGTTTGACTCTATTTGGGTAATTGTTGATAGACTAACAAAATCAGCCCACGTTTTACCAGTCAGGGCTACTTTTTCGGCCGAAGACTATACAGGGCTCTATATTAGAGAGATTGTTAGGCTACATGGTGTCCCAATTTCTATTACCTCTGAAAGAGGCGCATAATTTACTGCCAACTTCTGGAAGTCCTTCCAGAAAGGACTGGGGACATAGGTTAATCTTAGTACTGCCTTTCACCCTCAGACAGATGGCCAGGATGAGCGCACAATTTTTACACTCGAAGATATGTTACGAGCGTGCGCGCTAGACTTCAAGGGGAGTTGGGATGAACACTTACCTCTTATAGAGTTCGCATACAATAATAGTTATCATTCCAGCATCGGGATGGCACCTTATGAGGCTTTGTATGGGAGAAAATGTAGATCCCCCATTGGATGGTTCAAGGTAGGTGAGTCAGGGTTGATTGGACCCGACTTAGTCCAGTAGACAGTGGATAAAGTTAAGCTCATTCGGGAGAGGCTGCTAACCGCTCAAAGCCGACAAAAGTCATACTCAGATGTGCGACGAAGGGACTTAGAGTTTTGCGTCAATGACTGGGTATTCTTAAAAGTCTCACCTATGAAAGGTGTTATGTGATTTGGAAAAAAGGGAAATCTTAGTCCAAGATTCATTGGGTCATACTGGATCCTTCGATGGGTAGGACTAGTGGCTTATAAGTTAGAATTGCCTTTGGGGCTAAAATCTGTTCATCCAGTTTTCCATGTATCGATGCTACGGAAGTGTGTAGGAGACCCTTCTCGGGTTGTCCTAGTTGAGGATGTTCAAATCACAGAGGAGTTATCCTACGAGGAAACTCCAGTTGCTATATTAGATCGGCAGGTCCGTAAATTGAGGCCAAAGAGGTGGCTTCGGTTAAAGTATTGTGGAGGAACAAAAATAGAGAAGAGGTGACCTAGGAAGCTGAGCATGGCATGAGGTCCAAATATCCTCACTTGTTTTATACCCCAGGGTGATGTCATATTAGTTTATATTAAGGAAGTAAGGTAAGATACCTATATATATATATATATATATATATATATACTATTGTTTATTATTATTATTATTATTGTGGTTGTTATTGCATATCTGCTCGCACTGTTGTGGTAGAGCTATAATGCTTAGCTATTTATGTTGTCATGTGAGACGCCTAGGTTAGGAATTTAACATTTCAGGTTCCTGGATAATGACAATTAAAAATGATACACTGCCTAAATTTTGGCAACTCTTAAGGACTGAACAGCATGACTCAGATTTTTCATTCGAGTACGAATGTTTCTAAGTGGGGTAGGATGTAACACCTCGACTTTTCAAAACGTCTAAATTAACTCGTATCTTCGTGGAAAGACAAGGAGGGTGAGTAATAAATTAAAAATGATGTGTTATGTGATATTTTAAGTGTTCAAGTGTGGTATCTCAAGTTTTAAAGTTAGGTAAGTGAAAAAATAAAAGTTGGTGAAACTTACTGTAAATTCCTTTTTAAAGATTTGTCTGAAATTTGAGTCAAATGTCTCGAACGTTTTCTTCCAATCTATTAAGAGTTATGGTCCCTACAAACTATGAAATCGAAGGTCTATGAATCTAGTTTCCAACGCATCAAACCGTTCGTTCATACGACTTCAGAGTAGAGAGATATTTACATTTTCGTGGGACTGCGCAAGTAGGCGCAAGCAGGCACGTGAGGTGGGGCCCTAAGTCGGTGAAATGCTACATATATCTTCTCCTTCGACTTTTTCACCATTTTTAAGCTGAAAATCAGAGAAATTAGAGAAACCCATTTCTAGGATCAAGTGAAATATAAATTTTCTCGACTTAAATCCTTGACGAAAGTTGTTCTACGCGTTGGGCTCATCATCGTAATATAATTTATTTTATCGATTGCGTAGCATATCACATTTTAGTGTTGGGACAATAAGGGTTTGGATCTTTTGAAGGTTTTGAAGCGTATTACGACCTTAAGATCGAGGTAAGACCCTTCTTTCATCGACTCTAGCTTTTATAAGCAGCAAATAGCAATTTGCGACGGAAATACATATATTATATCATATTGTCATGGTCTCATTTATTTTTGTGTGTTGATTATGGTCCTACCTTGTTGTAATATCGAGGGAGTATTGAGTAAAAGTCATTAGGCCACGTGAATTTAGCGAAAAAGGTATGTTAAGGCTATTCCCTACTTACGACATGTTTCCTTAAAGTTTAGAAGCAATGTATTTGGGTTGTTATCCTTGATATACTTGAAGCCGTGATTGCTGATTGTTCGCTGCTCGAGTTGATATAATCCTCCCTTGTCGGGATTCTTATTCAGTTAGTAGTGTCCCTTTGTTGGACACGGCTTAGAGGCTATTTGTATAGGTTTCTTATAAACTAAATTGTTCGCCTTTAGCGGTTGGCTTATTATTACTGTCGTTGGGGCTATTGTGGTTAGCTGCAAGAATGCGATATATGCCTAGAAGGGTTATGTTCTGCCTACAGGGCTATATGGATGCCCAACAGGGCTATGAGTTGCCTACAGGGCTATATTGACACCTAAGAAGGCTATGTGCTTCCTACAAGGCCATGTTGTTGCCTAAGAGGGCTATAAGTTGTCTATAAGCTACGTTGATGCCTAAGGGAGCTATGTGCTACCTAAGGGGCTATATTAATGCCTAAGAGGGCTATGTGACTGCCTACGGGGCTAGGGGACTACTGATAGGGGTATATAGGTTGATTGGCACCTTCCGGGCTTATGGGGGCCTGAGTAGGTGGTCTTGTGTATTGTTTGTACCTGCCGAGCTTATGGGGGCTTGGTTAGGTTGTTGTTTTTATTATTTTTGATAAGTTTAGATTTAGGAGTAGGTCAGTACACTTATCTTAGCCATGATTTATTTATTGGATTATTCTAGTAGATATCAGGATACCTCATCATAGTCTATTGCCTTTCATACTCTGTACATTATTTTGTACTGACGCCCCATGGCCTTGGGGGCGCTGCATTCATGCATGCAGGTCCTGACAGACGACTGAGTTGACCTCCTCAGCAGCAGGATTGACTTTTATCTGGTTGGCTAGCCCCTTTCCTCTGGAGCTACCAGAGTTGGGAGGTTTGTTACCTTTTGTTGTATATATCTTTATGGGTAGGCTGGGGCCCTGTCCCACCAATCTTTACACTCTTAGAGGCTTGCAGACTAGTGTGTGGGGTTTATAGCTACGTTATGGCTATGCTAGCCTATGTTGTTGGTTTGCGGAAGCTTGTGAGCTGTTTGATGTATTGTATTGATATATACCTGCTTTTAGTTTTGGTATAGATATCATGGTGGCCTCGACGGCCCAATTAGGACTTCTATGCTAGTTGACTATTTAGTTATAGGATCTCCTGGGAGTAGCTGTTTCTTTTATAGATCAGTTGACAGGGGCCTTGCCGGCCGATGGGTTAGTTTTAAGCCGAGATATACTTGTTTGATTTCTTGATTGCGTGTAGCTATCATGCACTAGTAGCAAATGGTTCAGTAGGGTAGGCTCGGGCCTGAGTTTTGTTATTAGGAGCCAGTTGCGCCCCTCGAGTTTGGGGCGTGACAACATTGATTCCAAGAGAGCTTTTAAGCTAAGTTTTTGAGTAATTATCTCAAACTAAAGAAAAAGTTTTGTTTTAACAAATATATGAGCTAAGTATATTTTGGGAGTAGTACTAAGCACCGATATACGGGCGAGTTTGAGTTTAGATAACTCACGTCTCCATAAACCATGTAGTCATCATGGGTAGAAAAGGGTCATACTTTTTAGATGATTCCTTTAGTACTTTTTAGCATAGACTAATGGATCCACTTAGTAGTCATGTTTTATACCTTTGGCAAGGTATAGGACGTCCCTGGCAACGTGAGGCAAAATGTTGTATCATCACAGTAGCTCTTAAGTGATGGTTGTCGGTTAGAAAAACTCCCACAGAGATATTTGTATTTTTATATACACAAAGTTTACTTGTATTTTCATATACAAACAGAGTTTATATTGTATCCTTGCATACAAACTGAGTATAATGTATTTTTAAAAACATTGAGTTGCTTTCTATTGTTTTAAAAGCTTTCCATATATTGCATCTCTTATTGTTGCTTTATATTGAGTTGAGTATCCAAAATTTGAGTACCAAGAGTCGAGTGTCTTATTATTGAGTTGAATATTTTATCTTTGAGTTGAGTATCTTATTCCTGAGTTAAGTTGAGTGAGTTGAGTGAGTTGAGAAGAGGTAAGTATGTTTCCTTTTTATCAAGTTTCAAGCTTATGTTTATATTTTATAATTTCCCTTACATGCTCGTACATTCCACGGACTGAGCCATTTGGCCTGCATCTTTTCATGATGCAGACACAGGTATTCGGGATCATCAACAGGAGATTCGCTGATACATCGGGGGTTCGAGTTAACTACGGTGAGCTTCCTTATTTTCGAAGGATTTCATTTACTTTTCAGTTTGGTCAGGATGTCGTGGGTCTTGTCCCGACTTCCATCTTTATCAGTTAGAAGCTTCATAGATAGTCAGCATAAATGAGAAGTCTATATATTTCATTTATTTTATTAAATGTTTTAAAGACTTAAGTTGCCTATTTTATGGCGAGTCAAATATATTATTTTTATTCTAAGTTGTTCATTTTAGTTGAAGTTTTGAAAAGTTGAGTTTAATTGAATTTTATTCAGTTTTAAGCTTTTGCATGCTTAAGTTAGTCTTCCGCTTGTAGTAAGCCAGGATAAGGGTTCGCTTGGGGACCATAAATGGTTCTTGAGTGTCGGCCACGTCCAGGGTGTAGACTCGGATCGTGACATTATCAAGTCAGTCATATCCAGCATAACCAAATCAAACCCAATCTGAAAATCCATAACCACAACAGAACAACACGATATACATGGGTGACTATGACTGACTTTTCAACTGGAGTAGAAAAACGGATGGGAGCCTCAAGTATATCACAAATCATATTAAATTCTAAGGCAAATCGCACAGACACATAAGAATAAGTAAAATCGGATCAATAACACATTAGCCATCCGATCACAAACAATAATAGTACTTGTGATCACTGCATCAGACCCTCATCCCCGATTTTGCCCGGAAAAGGCCTAAACTGAGCCTTGTCATCTTGACGGGCAACCTCCTTGCCTGGCTGCACTGCTCCTCTACCTGCATTACCATTTCCCCGGCCTCCACGGCCTCGCTGATTTCCTCCTCATATGCCCAAGTTCTCTACAATTTTAACACACTTTATAATTTATATTCGACTGTTGAACACTGAATTAGGTCGCGGGGGGTTAGTTCGGGCACGATTCGGGGTCCATAATTGTGACTAGGGAAAACAGGGGAGACAAGGCAGAGATTCTGTCTCGCCCTGTCCCGCTTTGGTGTGAGAAATCCCGCACAGGCGGTCTCGCCTTGGCGAGAAAATCCCGCCCCAGCTGCAATAACGAAAATAGAATCTCTGCCAACATTTTTTCTCGGTTCTTTTCTTTCCCAATTTCCCCCAAAGGTTCCCAGCTATAGCACATGCATTTTTAGAGAAAAAACCTTTAGCTAGGACAATCATTGTCTACCCCCCGGTCAATCCAACGAAGTACGCACTTTAGAATTCTTTTACATTGTTTCAATACTATCACACACATATCCCCAGGATAAACCCAGACTCTCACACGGTTATCAGTTGGTCACAACGCACGTCCAGATTTCTTGCTTACAAACCACATCGTAATTTATCTAGACCATTGCACCTAATCTCGTGATGACTTTGTTTTCACAACAAGTTCCACGACACTCAATTGGTTACAACTGGCACAATTTCAACATTTAGCACATTGCACATATCAGCATTCAGACAACCAATACTGGGCACATAATCATATCAAAGCATTCAAGTAATGCACCTTCCATATTCATAGTTAATTTCCAACAACTAAAAGCACACATTCACCGTTCTAAGTTACAACTCGCAGACAAGTCCAATTTCTTTAATTAGTTCATTCCATAAATGACCATCAGTCATGCCTTATACGGTCCCTAAGGTGAGATATCAATTGAAATCTTCTCAATTCCAATTCACTTGTTTGTGTCCCTTCAGCCGGGACTATGACGTCTAGTTCACCTTATTGAGATACCAATTGAACTCAACTCATACCACAAGAAACAATAGTAGCTAGCGAGCCCCACAAAATTGCTAATTTCAATCACAGAACTTGGTCGAACCCAATTTTTAACCGCCTCAACCTTTAACTGATGGTAACCAGACCTTAAATCAATCTTAGTGAAAACCGATGCACCTTACAGTTGGTCAAAAAGGTCATATATCTGAGGCAATGGATACTTGTTCTGAATGGTAACCCTATTCAACTGTCGGTAGTCTATACACATCATCCCTTACTAGTGATGGTGTTACCGTTGTTGTTGCTCTAGCTCGGACCATAGAGTAAAAGAGGGAAGATATAAATTTGTATCACCCAGATACCAATTGGATTCAAGTCATAGCACGAAGGAGTAGAAAGAAGTGCGTTTTTCCTAAAGTCATATAGCCTCTCGAAGAAAAGTACGGACGTCATCGTACCGTTCCGCAAGACTCTACTAGACTCGTTTTGGTACAATGAGATCAACAAACCTAGGGTTCTGATACCAACTTTGTCATGACCCAGACCGTCGTTATTGGCACCCACACAAACCCTTCGGTGGGAGAACCATTACTACAACCCAAACAAACAATTTTTATGAAAACTAAGGCATTTAAAGAAATGGAAGAAGGTTTAAATGACTNGTTATTGGCACCCACACAAACCCTCCGGTGGGAGAACCATTACTACAACCCAAACAAACAATTTTTATGAAAACTAAGGCATTTAAAGAAACGGGAGAAGGTTTAAATGACTATAAAAATAGAGTCCCCATAAACTCCAAGGTTTTAACAAACAACTAACCAAACTAATGCGAAAATTCAACCTTTAGAACCTGAAATTCATTGTACCAAAACTCTACTAACGACAAGTCTAAGAACAAGGGGTACAACCCGAAACTAAACAACACCTTAAACAAAAGTCTGAGTCTGAAAAAAGTGGACTTAAAAAAGAAAGATCCATGGCAGCCTGAAAGAACTGGCTCACTCTTGAATTCAGTCACACTCAATAGTCACCTAGCTGAAGTCTATCAATAGCCGCTGGAAGATGCTCTGTACTCAACAAAAATAAGAGCAAGTGCAATATCAGTACACAACTACCGTGTACCGATAGGATTACGCGGCTATCCCACTAAGTGTAACATAAACAAGTTAATACAACATTATAACCATGCAATAAACTGAACATATACAATATTGAATATCACATGCTCAACAATATACATTTATAACAAGTCATTAGTCCTCTCATGGAACCCAAATCCAAACTGTTAGCATATCGGAACGTGGTATCCGATCCAATGTTTATGCCGAAACGTGGCAACCGTTCCCATATTTATGTCGGAACGTGGAAACCGATCCCAGTTAGTTATGCCGGAAGATCCATTCAACACGCCACAATCATAATCACAAGTATATTCTCAATAATCATACAATCAAGAAGTGATTCATGGCATACAGTTATTCGTTCATACTCATACAATTAGTGTGATCAACAATGCAACAATCACATACATACATGCATCATAACGAAGCAAAAACAAGCATATATCACACAATCATGAAATCACGACCATCACCTACCTCAAATTCAAGCTTGAATCCCCTAAGGCACTTGAATCTTCCTTTTTCGGATTCTTCCCGCTTGTTCGTGGTCTAAAAATATACAATTAACGGAAAGATCATTAAACGAGGCCTAATTACCTGGATTATAATCAACATTATCAACCCTAGGCCAACCCAAGATCCCAATACCCAAATTAGGGCTTTTTACACCATTAACTTCATATCAAAACCTTTCCCCAATGATAATTACCCAAGAAACTACGTTCTGCGGATCGAAATACGGATTCGGGGAGTGAAAACCTTACCTTTAGCCTCAAGAATGGTGGAAAATTGTCAAGAGTCGACTGGTGTTCGTTCCTTAGCTCTAAAAATTAAAAAGTGCAGAATGAGGTCGTTTAAGAGTTTATTTACGACCTTAAGTCGCGTCTAGCCCGCCACAGCAGCCCTCATCCCGCTTCGGCGTCCCCGCCAGAGCAACAAAAACCCCCGCCAAGGCGGCTTGCACGAACCAATGATCTATTTTAATAATTCCAAGACCCCCATTTCACAACACACCTCATACCAACGACACTCAGAAAATCCCCTCCACGCTAAGATCGATTCCGGGAGTTCTACTCGCCCGAATTCAATTCCGTAAAGTCATACAGGTTTCTTAACGTCTTGGCTATCCACTCATGTAATCAAATTCATTAATAAATCTCTCATTTATTACCAGATTTCCCTAAACCCCACTGACTCCGATTTCGTCCAAATCTGGACTAGGCTAGTAACCTCAAGTTATTACGAAAAAATTTTCTGACCCCAATTCTTTCTCCATTGGATTTTCCATAACGACGGAAATCAGGTCCTTACATATGTAAATCTAGAGGACTTTGATTTGTACCTTTTATTTTTGGTGTGTAATTGGATTTTTCTTAATAAATAGTAATATAACAAAGTTATCCTTATTCAAGGGGAGTGAATTGTCACCCCCCTCGTTGGCAAATTATAACGTATAAATAGGTTAAAATTTTCTTTTTATGTAAATATATTATATGTTAAATTTTGTTAGTAAATAAAATTATATTTCAACTCTAATATGGCATTCATGTAGAGTAATTAAGGCTATCATATATAGTTGGGGCACGATCGCCAAAATAAAAATAAAAATTGTTCTTTTAAATAATGTATACATATGACATATATATAGAGAGAGATTATCATACGCAAAATTATCTTACAAAGTGTTATCATCATCTGTGATGTGATCAGTTCGCATCACATTTAGATTTTAGAGTGAGTCTCGACCTAGACATAACACATGAAAAAAATTAATTAATCTTGCTAGGTTCATCATTATATACTTATTGAATACTCGTACATGAGTATATCAATTATAAGTTAGTCTCAAAAAAAGAAATATTTTTATATTAGTAATAATTTTATTTTAAAATATTCATTTTACTCTTAAAGAAATGATTTATAGTAGCACACATTTATATATAGGGATATGTATCGATTAGTACGGTTTGATTTTATATATTATTGATTCGGTATATCGGTTTGATTTTCAAATATGTTTAACCAATAACTAAATCAACAAGATACTTTGTTATCAGTCTTCAGTCTATTGATTTGTGGTCCTTAATAATTCGGTTTTCAGTTTAACTAATAAAAAAATGCTCGTAAAATAAATATATGATTATTCCAATAATTTAGCACGACGGGACAATAATATATCTTTACATAATACTCATAAAACTAAAAATAGTAGTAACTAATATGAAAAGAACTATACAAGTACAACCAGGGGCGGATCTATGCGCAATCGTGGGGGTGCCACTGCACCCAGTGACCTCGGTTGAAATTCCGTTTATGTATGTATATTGGTATTGGATATCTCATAAATATTAAGCTTGCCACCCCGTGAACAAATTGATGCATGGTGCCAGGTTGAGTTTCACCCCCAAGCATGCGGGATCAATCTTGATTGGTACGTTTTAATTGTACATATTTTTTGCTGCAATTCTTCTTCTTCTTCTTTTTGGAAAAAGTAGAATCACCGCATGGATTAGAACCCGCATTGTCGCTGCAATCAGAAGTACTATTACCATTAGGCTATGAGCACTACATGATGATACATGCTTTATTTATAGTATACAGCAAATTTTAACATGTTGTGAAACACTAATTTGTATTTTATTGACTTTTTTTCTCTTTTTTATTTTAAACATAAAATATTAGTCTTTCCCATTTAATTTATGTGATACACTTTTTTTTAGATTATTTCAAAAGAATATTACTTTTCTATTATTAAAAACAACTTTAATTTGTAATTTTTCTTTTACCCTTAATGAAATAATATTTAGTCATACAAATGACTAAGATTTGTTTTAAATCTTCTCCTCCTCCTCCAAAGTATTATTTTCTTTTTGTTAATTTTTTTTTAAATGACGCCGAGTTTCTCTTACTCTTTGTTCTATTATCTAAATTATTTGACTGCATATGAAAAAAGAAGTAGTTAAGATTGCGATAATTTAAATCAATGATTTAAATTACAAAGTAAAATGAATGTTGCAATAATGGACGGCATAAAAATTATACTGAAATCTCACATGATTTCGTTGGTCTTTTAAGATATTTATGTAGTGAGTCAAAACATCAACATAAGACTTCGTTTCTGTTACTGAAATTATGCATGTGAAAAAATTTTAACCACTTTATTTAAGTATGTTAGATAGAGCTTGAACTATTAATAAATATAAATAACTATGTCATTACTAAGTGTATTTAAAATATGAAAATTCAACCAAGTGCAATTATAGAGGATATTGTTGGAAGGCTTTTTCTTTACGCCAAGTTGTCATAATTTATTTATTTATTCGATTCATTTGTCTTTATAAACTCAAAAGATAAATAATCAAACAACAGTCTCAAGTTGCTATTTACAAGGGTAAAATAGATTAAATATTGGATCGATTTAATGAACTGTCTATTTAAAGGTCATATGGCACCCACGACCTTTAAATCCTGAATCCGCCTCTGAGTACAACACAAATAAAATCATTATGACAATAATGTCAATTCTAAGCTAAAAGGCAAATACAGTAACTAGCAAGGTATTGATATTAATATTTAATATTTATGCAAGGACAAAGTAGAAAATTATTACTGTCTTAATTAGTTATTGATTTATCCAATATTTAAAAATCAAATGAACCAATAACTCGATAATTTATTTTATAAAACCACTAAAAACTCGTTAATCTAATAACTTGATAGCAATAAATCAATATCATTTATTTTGATTCGATTTATTGATCCGTTCAATTTTTGCACATCCACACATCCCTAACTTATTTTAGACGATATATTTAAAACATAATCTTAATTTTCATGTCAAATCAAATAACGGAAGATCAACGGATTAAAAATATCTTGCCGCCGATGGCTAGGCCTTTATCCTTTAGCATAAATCGGAGGAGCCGATATTTATATTTGGCAGTTGGCACTTGGTGGAGCTCTTGTAACAAGTCATCAAAATATTTTATTCTCCACTATATATTATAAAAATAAATATTCTTTTAACAGTATACCTCACCCTCTGCAATTTCTGAAAATTAAAAAACTGAAAAAAATAAAATTAAAAATTATAACGTCTGGAAACTCTAGAACATACTAGAACAACAATTAGAAACTACTAAATATATCATACTTGTTCTTCGTGCTCGTGGTCCTACTAGAGTTGGTGTTTATCTATACCGTCAACATAGCCTTTTTTTAATGTTATTAAATTAATCTTATGCTATTATTAATATTATATTCCAATAGTGGTACAGGATATATAATAGAATATTAGTATTATATTCCAACATTGGTACAGGATATATAATAGAATATTAGTATTATATTCCAACATTGGTACGGTATATATAATAGAATATTAGTATTATATTCCAACATTGGTACAGTATATATATAATATAATATTAGTAGTATATTCAGTTGAGTGGGATTAAATATGCACCATTTTAATTTTGGGTCATGAACTCATGATGAGAGATCACAAGTGGCACTTTAAGTAGGCATTTTGACCATATATTTTAAATATTTTTTTAAAATTTATGGAAATAAAATTATATTTAATTATAGTTTTGTAAATATTTGAAATAATGTTTATGTTTAAACAATTTAAGTGTAGTTTTAAAAATGAAAAGTGAATTATAAAATAAATTATATTCTTTATTTGTAGGAGTTTGCGGGATGAACCCGTGCATGTTTAGTGTAGGAATGTCGTTAGTCTATTAACACAAACTTAGACCTATTTTGTAAGTGAGCAGTCTTTGGTAGATTGCAGAATCGATCAAGAAAATCTAATAAATTGACTGTTAATAGCATTATAGCATCTTAGATTAAGAATAATAATTTAATATAATGAAAAAATATGCTAGGGAACAAAATAGGTATTATTTTTCAAATTTGAAATTTTCATGATCAAATATGAATTTTTAAAAATAAAGTAAATTACTCTAAAAAAATTAGATCTTTTAATGGTCAAAACATATCCTAAATGTTTTGGTCAACACCTTACGCATGTGTGCCTAGATGGTGTAAGAATAAAATTTTACTACATTATTAAACCCACTGTAACGAGGCAAATTTTAATACTATTATAGCACGATAATGGATTCAAACTTTGCCACGTAGTGAACCACAAAAAGATAATAATCTATCTATATATAATAGGAGAAGAAAAAATGTCACATATCAGCACCATAAATTTTCAAAATTTTAAATTATAAATAATTAAATATTAAATGGGATGGTGTAACTGATCTGCATTTAAGTGATTAAAAAAAATTAAAATATTGAAAAAAACACCCTTTTTATAGGAAAGAAAATGAATAATTCTTTATTTAATTACTCCCGTTATTTTTAATTCAAAGCATTGTGACAATAGTGGAAGAAAGAAAAGTTGTGCAAAAGAAAAGCTTTCTGGCAAAACTGCCAGTAATTTTTTTATATATATAAAATATTACTTTATCAAGATTTTCTTTTAATAAAATTTGAGTTTAAATTCAAATTCAAATCATGAGAATAGTAGTAGAAAAACTTATCCAAACGAAATGCTTCTTATAACTTTTTGCGGTCATGCCAGCTTTTTTAAAAAAATAATAAAAAAAAATTGTCAGTTATTCTTTTAATATAATTTGAATTTGAATTTGAATGAGATTGAATTCTTATTGAAATATTAATCAGTTACCATTTTCAAATTTGAAACTTATAGAATAACTTCTCTCCTATTTCTCAATATTTGTAGATTTGAAATTAATACAATAACTTCTCCCTTATTTCTCAGTATTGTCTTTCTATTATCTTTCATTGTGAAACGAGATTTTTTTTTACTTTCACATATCTCCCAATGTATGCAAATAGATATATACATTATATAAAATGAAAAGCAAACGCCAAAAGATCTAAGGAGATGAAGAACCAAGGAAATAAAAGAAAGACAAATTCATAAAGGAGAAACGAAAATCTCATAAATTCAATCGTCATTCTCATGAAGGTAAAGTTGAGAATTTACTGGATTTAAATTAGGAATTTTGTACTTAAATTAGGCTTATAAAAATTTAATTGTAAAGATTTGTTGCAGTAATTAATACAATCAATCTATTATTGTGATGTGATCTATAATTATCTTGAAGACTCTTAAAATAGGTTTTACTTCTTAATTTAGTTGATGAATGTCTAGAGAAAGTGAAGCTATTACAACAGATTGGGATGCGGATTGGATGTGGTTTACTTTGATGTCTAAGGATTTCTTTTATCTAAATTTTGATTAAGTTTACTTGATAAGAGTCACACATCTGGGAATTGACATGAACGAAAAGAACAAAAAAAATTCGCCACACTATAGTGACATGTTATGTTATCACTTATACTATGGTATATAGGTGAGTGTTTCTTATTTCTTTATATTTGATTGACTGTTATCAAGAAGTAAGTAAAAATATAAGTTATATATTAGATATTTTGTTAACAAAATTTAAATTAGAATTTGTATACCAAACATCGCAGCATACGGGCTCATCATATTTGTTTTGATAAAGTTTTGTGTTTTGATATAGATCAAAGTAAAAAATTGTCAAAGCATGGATCTGTGTTGAATTCAAAACAAGGTTTTTAGGTGAGTGCTTCTTACTCTTATTCTTTAAATTTAATTGAATTATATCAAATGAAACTAAATTCAAAAATAGTATATTGTTATATTAATTAAGAATATAAATATAATATTATACTACAATTGTTGATCTTGTGCAGAATACATCGTGAAAAATGTTACATATATTAGTGTTAAAAGATTAGTTAATACGAAGCATGAACCTTGGAGAACCAACTTCAAATACAGACTGTGGAGTCGTGCATAATAAACTTTGCTTCACATGTTCTCGATATATATTTTTCTCCTAAAACACTTCTTATGAATACTTATCTAAATTGGATTAAATATCGCCGCAAAAATGATATTATTTTTGTGAAAACTTATTTAAATTGAATTAAATACTTCTTATGAACTTATTTAAATTGGACCAAATATCATCCTAAAAATGACATTACTTATCTAAATTGAATTAAAATTTGTTTCAAATAGTAAATTGTGAAAATTCAAAAAAATATAATAATTCATGAAAAGTTATCTAATATATTTAATTTTATTTAAATTGAATTAAATTTCGTTTCAAATAGTAAATTGTGAGAATTCAAAATATATAATAATTCATTAAAAGTTGTCTAATATATTTCATAAATTAACTCTTTATTGAGTTCTAATTAGATTTGGTCTAATCCATTAGATGTTTAATTCTTAAGTTTTATAAGTTTATTTATCAAAATTCTTATAACTGCATTTATATTTTACTTTCATGTACAAACACTTTAATTTATTGTTTATTT
>NC_064288.1:6322286-6332214 GCF_019186545.1 Solanum stenotomum | reverse complement strand
AGTATATAGTTTTCATTTTTTTTAATGATGTTAATCAATAATAGGGCAGTCACAATCCCACCAATCAAGTTGCCCCAAACTGCTGTTTCAAAAACCACTTCTTGCAACTTGCAACTCTTGTGGGCCCAAACCACACCTCAACCATACCTAAGTTCCAGAACTTTCTTATAAAGAACCTTCTCTTCCTTCCAATTTCGAAACTACTTATTATTAAAAAAATTGCATAGGAGGAAGATGCTCACACCCCAAATGTCTAGAAGTCTAGAACCTTCCACTTAAACAATATTTTATTAGTACTATCTTTTTTTATTATTATTATTATTTCTTAGCAACTCAATAGGTGGAATTGCTGACTCTTCTTTTCTATTAATAGCCTTTTAGCACTTACTTCCAAAGCTTCTTTATCCATGGTGTTCAGAGCAATTTATTCACTAAAATAACTCAACCTCTTAACTGCATAAACTACCTTATCCAAAGAGAAACTTTCCATTTCCAAAATCCAAACTTTTTTCTTCCTAAAAATACATATATTTTCCCCTGTTTCTTGATGATGAATCAATTGTATTCTGTTAAAGAGGAGTTCCCGGGGTCAAGTTCTGGTGGGGGTGAGCCCCCACCGCTGACACCACAACCAATGGAAGGGCTTCATGACATTGGTCCACCACCATTCCTTACAAAGACATATGAAATGGTGGATGATTCAACTATAGATCATGTTGTTTCTTGGAACAGAGGAGGTCAAAGCTTCGTAGTCTGGGATCCTCATGCCTTTTCAACTACACTACTTCCCAGATTCTTCAAACACAATAATTTCTCAAGCTTTGTCAGACAGCTAAATACTTATGTAAGTATATATATAACTTCGTCAAAAATCAATGAACTCCTCCTCTAATACATTCTTTTTTTCAAGTGGGAAACTTTCGTTCTTAATAACCGTATATATCTGGTATGATTCGTATGTATCTGAAATGTCATATACCTAGAAAGTGGCAAGCAAGATGGGAGAGAGGTGATGGGGATGAGCTAGATTTGTTATGTATCTCCGATACATGTGAATCCACTTTGATACAATATATCTAGAACAAATTACACCTAATTTTGACCTCATGTATCCGACATACATGTATCTAAATGTATCTGGATACACCAAAATTTGATAAAATACGTAATATTACAAATTAAAATGTATTTGAATAACTAGCTCCTAATCTAGTAAAATTTATGTAAGTTTCCTTTTAATTATTACATAGCATCAGTGTTAAGTTTCTTATTAGTTTCCTGTAATTATTTTGGGCATGCAGTATTGGACAATATGTGGACTCCCAAACTGAGATTTGAGAAGAAAGAGCACAAGCTAATCTAAGTACTATTACTTATATGTGTAACATTGTAAACATATTTCCTTCCTAGCTACGTACTCTTGTTTTTGCTCAAGTATTGTATCTTTTGACTTAATTTTGTGTGAAGAAGAGTGTATGATCAGTTCTATATATATGAAATAAAACAAATATTATTAGTAAGTTCTCATAAATTTTGCTATAGATGGATTGTTATTATTTATTTTAGGTTGTACGCAACTTTTACGTTCCTTCCAAGTACAGACTTAGTCGGCCAAAAAGTTTAACATGTTTCTGACTCGGTTTTTTATTAGAGTAGGGGTCCTGAGAACAGAGCGTACCGCCCTGTTATAATTATAATCACAAGTTTATTTATAGTCGTGATTGTTGTCAAAGTCAATAAAGTTAAACGTTCCAGGAAAAAACTTTGAATTAGGAGGGCGATCCTCCCAGTGAATTGGCCATACCGTAAACCGATATACTAGGGCTCTTGAGAGAACCATGTCAAAGAAACTAGACAAATGACCATGTATAGGAACTAGAAACAGGTTTAGAAGCACAAAATTGCGCGTCTTGATCAAGCTCAACATTACACACAACATTTGAAAAAAATGTGGACAAGATGCAAATAGAAAAAAAAAATGGAAGAGATAGGAAGTGAAGGACCGGGGAGGGAGGAGTGTAGAGAGTAGACGCCTAAACTTTTTATAATTTTAAATTTACGATGAAATTTAAATTTAAATTCAAGTCAATCATGTGAGCTTATATATTAAGTAATTTCAAATTATTTTAATGGAAAAGGGCCTTAAATGTCCTTAAACTATGATAGTTGGTACAATATTACCCTCCATCCACCTAATGAGTATGATTTGTTAGACTAAGGGTATTTTTGAGCCAAAAGGTGGACGTCAGGGGTATTTTTGGCCCGATAGGTGGATGGAGGGTAACTTTGTACCAATTCAAACACTTAATGATTTTTCCAATAATTTAGCAGGACAAGACAATAATGTATCTTTGCATAATGCTCATAAAAATAAAAATAGTAATAACTAATATGAAAAGAACTATACAAGTACAACACAAATAAAGCACTATGACAGTAATGCGAATTGAAAGCTGAAGGGAAAATATAGTAACTACAGTAGTAAGGTACCGATAATACTATTTAATATTTATGCAAGGGCAAAGTAGAAAATTATTATTGTCTTAATGAGTTATTGATTTATTCAATATTTTAAAATCAAAATGAATCGATAACCCAATAATTTATTTTATAAAATCATTAAAAATTCGTTAACCCAACAACCCGATAGCAATAAACAAATATCGTTTATTTTGATTCAATTTATTGATCCATTCGATTTTTGCACATCCATACAGTGACGGATCTAAAATTTTCATTCAGAAGATTTGAAAAATAAAAATATAAACGTGTGAATAAGCATGTTTGGAATTTTTTGAGTCTAATTAAATATACTCTTTTTTTATAAAAAAAAAAAAGCATGAAAGATTGATCCTCAATCTAAATGAAGAGAAGGTAAAAAAAAATAAAATGACCACAATGGAATTAGAGAACCCTAGACATGAGGGCCAATCTAATAGAAGATCTACCACTAGACCACAACTTACTTCTTTTTCATGATTGGGTTTTAAATTATTATATCTGTATAAATTCAGAAAATTTACTTATATATATAATTTAATTTTTTGTCGAGGGGGTTCGGATGAACCTCGGAGACCACGTGGGTCCGCCCCTACATCCATACATTCCTGACTTATTTTAGACAATATTTTTAAAAAAATTATCTTATTTTCATGTCAAATCAAATTACGTAACATAAATTAAAACGAAAAAAAATATTCGATCAACGGCTTAAAAATATCTTGCCGCCGATGGCTAGGCCTTTATCCTTTAGCATAAATCGAGGAGCCGAAATTTATATTTGGCAGTTGGCAGTTGGCACTTGGTGGAGCTCTTCTTGTAACGAGTCATCAAAATCTTTTATTCTCACACTATATATTATAAAAATAAATATTCTTTTAACAGTATACCATACCCTCTGCAATTTCTGAAAATAAAGAAAAATAAAAAACTAAAAAAATAATAATTTAAAAATTTTAACGGCTGGAAAACTCGAGAACATACTAGAACAACAATTAGAAACTACTATATATGTATTTTTTTAATATATCATACTTGTCCTTCGTGTTCGTGGTCCTACTAGAGTTGGTGTTTATCTATACCGTCAAATTAGCATTTTTTTTAATGTTATTAAATTAATATTATACTATTATTAGTATTATATTTCAACATTGGTACAGTATATATAATATAATATTAGTACTATGTTCAGTTGAGTGGGACTAGATATGCACCATTTAAATTTTGGGGTCATGATGAGAGATCACAAGTAGCCCTTTAAGCAAGTCTTTTGACCATAAATTTTAAATATTTTTTATTTTATTTAAAATTTATGGAAAAATAAAATGATATTTAATTATAGTTTTGTAAAAATTTGAAACAATGTTTTTGTTTAAACAATTTAAATATAATTTTAAAAAAGAAAAGTGAGTTACAAAATAAATTATTGTCTTTATTTGTAGTAGTTTGTGGGATGAGTCTGTACCGTCTTTTCGATTTTAAAATAGGGATGTCATTAGTCCATTAACACAGGCTTAGATCTATTTTGTAAGTGAGCAGTCTTTGATAGGTCTGCAAAATTAATCAAGAAAATCTAATAAATCACAGTTAATGGCATCACATTATCTTAGATTAAGAATAATAATTTTATATAATGAAAAAATGCTAGGCAACAAGAATAGGTATTATTTTTCAAATTTGAAATTTTCATTATCAAGAATTTTTTTTAACTAAAGTAAATTACTCTAAAAAAATAAATCTTTTTAATCAACGCCTTACGCATTTGTGCCTAGATGGTGTCAAAATAAAATTTTAATACATTATTAAACCCACTGTAACGAGGCAAATTTTAATACTATTTTAGTACGATAATGAATTCCAACTTTGCCACGCAGTGAACCACAAAAAGATAATAATAAAAATACAAAGGAATCAACAAATTGCTGACTATTTTCCAAATACTACAATGTTGTTGCCAGTTGTCCTAGGTGTCTTTTTTTGATACTCCTCCCATCTATTTTTATTTATTCGTTATATTAAAAATACTTTTTTTGCTCATAAGAACATGAGTGAGTAGTTAAAAGGTGTGGATTTTTTATATAGGAGATTTGGAATAGAATTTAATCCATGTATGTTATTCGATTAAACTTGTCGCATGGAGTTTGTATAGTGCAGTTCTTATCTCTTATATCGTTTGCGACTTTTACATAGTAGGTGGAGTTCGTAAAAATATATTTTTACATATTCAACTTGAAAACTTAAAACATAATTATTATTTTGTATTTATTTCATCTTTATAATTGAGTACTAAGGATTGATATTTAAATATTATAAAGAACAATAAAATAAAACTATCAATTTCATTATTTATTACTTATTAAAAAATATATTTAGTCAAACATAAGCAAGTAAATATAAATATGATCGGAGGAGAGTAGTAACTATGCTACTTCATGTTGATGGATTCTTATGTCTTTTAAGAAATTACATTATTCATTTAACATTTAATGTATTAAAATGTAAACTATAAGTATCTTGAAATTTAAAAGTTTAGCTTGAAAATTTAAAGAAGTTGTTAAAATGCATGTATCTAAACTATTTAAATTAACTAGGATTAATTCTTTATATGATAATCCATGTATCCGATTCTTTTTGTTTTTACCTTTTTTGGACAAATTTTATATTTCGCGTTTCCTCCTAAATTAGACTATTAAAACTTAAGATGAGTCGTCTTAATTTTAACTTATAAATGCATTTGACTTTAAACCACTTTGACAAAGACACGTCCGTCGACGTGCCTGCTTCAGTTGCTTGCTTTAGCGTGTTTTTTTTAAAAATATTTTTAAAAAAATTCTACTTTAATTTAATTAGTGTATAATTTTCTTATTATAGAAGAGACAGTTTGTGCTGAAGAAGGCATGTCTTCATCGACGTGGTTGATTTAACTTCTTTTTTTATTTCTTTTGTTCTACTTTAATTTAATTAGTGTATAATTTTTTTAAAATTATGGAATCCGTTTTAGCTATGACTTTTAGTTTTAAATTCAAGACTTCACGCTAAAGCATGCACGTCTTCGTCAACATGCCTACTTCAACCTGTTTCGAAAATTTCTTTCAATTTTTTTTTACTTCTTTTGTTAATTAGTCAAATAAATTAATAATTATATATATATATATATATATATAACTAAATTATTTAAAAATTATAATAAAATGTCTACATAAATATTTAACGTAGTATAATTGGAGTTAGACTTTACTAAAACTCACGTATACTTTGACACTAAATGCTTGTTGATAAGTATGTGGATATGTTTGAACTTGATAATATGAAATATGATGCTTGATCAGTGCATGAGTGGATTGGATACTATAGAGTAGAACCACGCTGATATGGTACATGAATGGAAGCTAACCCCCTATAGATCATGGTTATTAGGCATACATAAGACCCCCCCTAATATTGTGTGAGTTCATGATGTATTAGCTATTAAATGACTCTATGACCTATTATAGATATGGTTGATTTTGTGGTGACTATACTTATATACTACCAGTTGATGTCTTGTGCTAAAGTTTGACTTACGTGTTGTTTGGCTTACGTGTTACTTGTTTCTAATTTGAGTCGGCCTATAATGTCTACCAGTTGTAATGACTTGTATTGATATTGTCTTGTACTCTTCATTTAATTTATTGAATGTAGATCATGTTCTAAAAGTTCTTTCGAGACCCCAATTCTAGCGTAGTCAGCAGATTTCGATTAACACGACCAACCACAGATTATGCATATGAGAGATTAACAGTCTTCTCTTCGGGGTCAGTGGCATCCTTGTTACCATGGTATAGTCTAAATTAATGGCTGAATCATCAAGATTCAAATCAGACATCTTCGCTATCTATATATTGTCATCATTTGAACGAGAACGAAAGCTCTCATGTAGAGAGATTTTTAAAAAATAACGTTCTTCAAATTGAAGGCATCTGTCAAGTTTAATTAATATTTTTGAAAAAAAAATACAACCTTGAATGAAAATCTAAATAAAGTTTAATAAATTTTGTAAATAATCGAACAAAAAATAGGAAATTTGTCAATTTAGTAAAATTCGTGGACAAACTTAACAATATGCGAAATGGAAGCAGTCTCAAAACATCCTCTTAACCAAACAATATTAATCGATTGATGAAATTTATGAACAATTTAACAAGATATATCGGTAGAATAAATATAATATCAAAAGTAGGCGTTTGGCCATGCCAATATGAATTGATTTGGCGAATATAAATAAAACGGAGGGAGTAATATTTTTTTGGTTTTTCATAATAAAAAAACTTCTCTTTCGGCTATATATGGAAATGTTTAAAACAATTTAATATGAAAAATGACAAAATTGGTGATGTAGGTTTGATAATCATTACTTCCAATATGTTTGATTTTAGCACGAAATTAATGCACTGAAAATGTGTAATTGCACACAAGTGAAACAAGTCATGAACCATATGATATTGACATACAAGTGAAAATTGTCATAACTTTTACAGTGTTACATAATTATTTGCGAGAATACCAAATGAGTGATGAAATATTTATGGTCTATGATCATGAAACTATAGTTGTGAATGATATTGACCAACAAATGACTCAAAGTGACAATGTTGGTTCGTCTTCTCGGTCATATGATTGAGAAATGCAAGTTCAACGTGAGAAGATTGCTCGTATTATGTGGGAGGATTATATTAAATATCAGTACACTACAATTTATGTTCAATATTTTTTATTGAATTAAAGTTTGATCAATTAAAGTTAGATGACATAGTTAATTAAGTGGAGAACAAATAGCTTAGCAATAATTTATTATGTGATTTTATAATTTTTTGTTATTTGATAAGATTGAATAAACAATTGGAGTTATTTTAATAGTTTTACAACTTATGAGATTCTTATGTTTATGAGAAAATATACAACACAAAAATTGCATATCTAATGTCCAAACAAAACTCCAACTTTATCGCATGATTTCATATTATATTATTATATCATGATTCTATATCGCATAGTCAAACAGGCCTAAAATTGTCTCATCCAACATAATTTGTGAATAAGATAAGATTTCTCAATCAAATAAAACTTATGAACAATTTAACCAAATAAACAAAGTGAAACTAATATAATCTCTATCATCTTTTTGCATGATATGTTTCCACCAACCCCCTTTCTTGTTTTTTTTTTCTTGTCTTGATAGTATATAGTTTTCATTTTTTTAATGATGTCAATCAATAATAGCACAATCGATCCCACAAATCAAGTTGCCCCAAACTGCTGTTTCAAAAACCACTTCTTGCAACTTGCAACTCTTGTGGGCCCAAACCACACCTCAACCATACCTAAGTTCCAGAACTTTCTTATAAAGAACCTTCCCTTCCTTCCAATTTCGAAACTACTTATTATTAAAAAAATTGGATTACATATATTATTCTCTCCACTCCATTTTAACACACTTTTTTTTTTCAGTCCGTCTTAAAAAGTATAACACATTTTCTCAAATATTTAATAATAATATCAATATCTTATCTATGTTAGATGACTAGATCTACTACACATATAAAATGTAATTATTTATTTTAAATTTTCATGTCCAATTAAACTATATACATAAATTGAAACGGAGGAAATAATAAATAAAAAATTGCATAGGAGGAAGATGCTCACACCCCAAATGTCTAGAAGTCTAGAACCTTCCACTTAAACAATATTTTATTAGTACTATCTTTTTTTATTATTATTATTATTTCTTAGCAACTCAATAGGTGGAATTGCTGACTCTTCTTTTCTATTAATAGCCTTTTAGCACTTACTTACAAAGCTTCTTTATCCCTGGTGTACAAAGCAATTTATTCACTAAAATTACTCAACTTCTTAACTGCATAAACTACCTTCCCCAAAGAGTTGAGGAATTGACACAGATAGACAAATGTTACATACAATTGATAACATATAGCTCAATATTAATTAGCAATTAATAAACAAATAAAAAAATTGGCACATATTAGCCTAAAAGTAATATATACATTTTCTAAATTATTTTTAAAATAATAAAAGATATTTAATATCATCTCTCTTCTAACTTTCAACCATTACTCCTTAAAACTAGCACAAGATTATTTAGAATTATATCTCCTTTTAAATTATTACGTATTTTTTAAAAAATAATAAAAGAAAATTAATTACATCCTTCTTCTAACCTCCAACCATTTCCCTTAAAACTAGCAAAAGATTATTCCTCTCTCCTTTCAAATTATTTCGTATTTTCAAAAATAATAAAAGAAAATTAATATCATCTCTATTCTATCTTCCAATCATTTCCACTTAAAACTAGCAAAATGCTGTTTAGAATTATATCTTTTCTTAAAATTAGCAAATAATATTTTGATTATGATTATTCTTATTTCAAAGGTATTCCTATGAGTTCATTACCTGACAATTATTTTGCCTTTGAACTCAATCCATATTGAATACATTTGTTTGTATTCATAATAAATTGGTATACATTTATATTTATTTGCATTAATATCTTCCAAATTTTACATATGTATACATTTGTATTGGATACATTCATCCATATTCATTTATAAACTGGTATACATTTGTTTGCATTAATATCTTTCTAATTTTGCATTTGTATTGGATACATTTGTTTGTATGCATAATAAATTTGTATACATTTATTTGCATTAATATCTTTCAAATTTACATAAGTATACATTTGTATTGGATACATTAGTCTATATTCATTTATAAATTGATATACATTTGTTTGCATTAGTATCTTTCCAATTTTACATAGGTATACAGTTGCTTGCATTACTATTTTGGAACGAAATCAACAAAATTCATTAACAAATTTAGAAATTTTACATTGTTATGTGTTCGTTTGTATTCATTAACAAATTTAGATACATTTGTTGGAGACAAAATAAATATTCACTATCAAATTCAATCAATGAAATTCAATATTTTAAAAAATTGTCATAAATATATTAATTAATTATTTATTAAAAATTGAAAAAACAACAATTCCAGAAATCACGAAACGTTGCAATTTTTTGGGGAAGAAAACGTTGTAGAATTATAATACAAATACGAAAGTTTTTCAAAAGAAAAAAAATCTTGCATCTAACTACAAGATAAAGAATGTAGAAAATTTCAACTTTTTTTAAAAAAAAATAACTCAAACAATTAATATAAAAAAATTTGGTATGATTTAATTTACTTATTGTGAAGAGTTATTGTTGTGATTGATCTTTAATGGAAATATTTTAGAGAAGAAAATAGAAATCATAAACTTGAAAGAGGGAGAAAAAAAAGGAAGAAAGAGAGAAATTGAAAAATACCATAATTCTTTTTGTTTATAAATTACAAGGAGAGAAAAAAGAAACAATAAAAGCAAATGTGC
>NC_064288.1:6205352-6318089 GCF_019186545.1 Solanum stenotomum | reverse complement strand
AATAAAATTTTAATACATTATTAAACCCACTGTAACGAGGCAAATTTTAATACTATTTTAGTACGATAATGAATTCCAACTTTGCCACGCAGTGAACCACAAAAAGATAATAATAAAAATACAAAGGAATCAACAAATTGCTGACTATTTTCCAAATACTACAATGTTGTTGCCAGTTGTCCTAGGTGTCTTTTTTTGATACTCCTCCCATCTATTTTTATTTATTCGTTATATTAAAAGTATTTTTTTTGCAAAGGTGTGGATTTTTTATATAGGAGATTTGGAATCGAATTTAATCCATGTATGTTATTTGATTAAACTTGTCGCATGAAGCTTGTATAGTGCAGTTCTTATCTCTTATATCGTTTGCGACTTTTACATAGTGGTTGGAGTTCATAAAAAAATATTTTTACATATTCAAATTGAAAACTTAAAACATAATTATTATTTTGTATTTATTTCATCTTTATAATTGAGTACTAAGTATTAATGTTCAAATATTATAAAGAACAATAAAATAAAATTATCAATTTCATTATTTATTACTTATTAAAAAATATATTTAGTCAAACATAAGCAAGTAAATATAAATATGATCGGAGGAGAGTAGTAACTATGCTACTTCATGTTGATGGATTCTTATGTCTTTTAAGAAATTACATTATTCATTTAACATTTAATGTATTACATTGTAAACTATAAGTATCTTGAAATTTAAAAGTTTAGCTTGAAATTTTAAAGAAGTTGTTAAAATGCATGTATCTAAACTATTTAAATTAACTAGGATTAATTCTTTATATGATAATCCATGTATCCGATTCTTTTTGTTTTTACCTTTTTTGGACAAATTTTATATTTCGCGTCTCCTCCTAAATTAGACTATTAAAACTTAAGATGATTCGTCTTAATTTTAACTTATAAATGCATTTGACTTTAAACCACTTTGACAAAGACACGTCCGTCGACGTGCCTGCTTCAGCTACTTGCTTCAGCGTGTTTTTTTTTAAAAAATATTTTAAAAGAAATTCTACTTTAATTTAGTTAGTGTATAATTTTCTTATTATATAAGAGACAGTTTGTGCTGAAGCAGGCATGTCTCCATCGACGTGCTTGATTCAACGTAATTTTTTATTTCTTTTGTTCTACTTTAATTTAATTAGTGTATAATTTTTTTAAAATTATGGAATCCGTTTTAGCTATGACTTTTAGTTTTAAAATCAAGACTTCACGCTGAAGCATGCACGTCTTCGTCAACGTGCTTGCTTCAACCTGTTTCGAAAATTTCTTTCAATTTTTTTTTACTTCTTTTGTTAATTAGTCAAATAAATTAATAATTATATATATATATATATATATATAACTAAATTATTTAAAAATTATAATAAAATGTCTACATAAATATTTAACGTAGTATAATTGGAGTTAGACTTTACTAAAACTCACGTATACTTTGACACTAAATGCTTGTTGATAAGTATGTGGATATGTTTGAACTTGATAATATGAAATATGATGCTTGAGTGCATGAGTGGATTGGATACTATAGAGTAGAACCACGCTGATATGGTACATAAATGGAAGCTAACCCCCTATAGATCAAGGTTATTAGGCATACATAAGACCCCAAATATTGTGTGAGTTCATGATGTATTAGCTATTAAATGACTCTATGACCTATTATAGATATGGTTGATTTTGTGGTGACTATACTTATATACTGCCAATTGATGTCTTGTGCTAAAGTTTGACTTACGTATTGTTTGGCTTCCGTGTTACTTGTTTCTAATTTGAGTCGGCCTATAATGTCTACCATACATAATGACTTGTATTGATATTGTCTTGTACTCTTCTTTTAATTTATTGAATGTAGATCATGTTATAAAAGTTTTTTCAAGACCCCAATTCTAGCGTAGTCAGCAAATTTCGATTAACACAACCAATCACAGACCATGCATATGAGAGATTAACAATCTTCTCTTCGGGGTCAGTGACATCCTTGTTACCATGATATAGTCTAAATTAATGGCTGAATCATCAAGATTCAAATTAGACATCTTCTCTATTTATATATTGTCATCATTTGAACGAGAACGAAAGCTCTCATGTAGAGAGATTTAAAAAAAATTAATGTTCTTCAAATTGAAGGCATCTGTAAAGTTTAATTAATATTTTTGAAAAAAAAAAATGCAACCTTTAATGAAAATCTAAATAAAGTTTAATAAATTTTGTAAATAATCAAACAAAAAATACGAAATTTGTCATTTTAGTAAAATTCGTGGACAAACTTAACAATATGCGAAATGGAAGCAGTCTCAAAACATCCTCTTAACCAAACAATATTAATCGATTGATGAAATTTATGAACAATTTAACAAGATATATCGGTAGAACAAATATAATATCAAAAGTAGGCGTTTGACCAAGCCAATATGAATTGATTTGGCAAATATAAATAAGAACGGAGGGAGTAANCAATTTAACAAGATATATCGGTAGAATAAATATAATATCAAAAGTAGGCGTTTGGCCAAGCCAATATGAATTGATTTGGCAAATATAAATAAGAACGGAGGGAGTAATACTTTTTTGATTTTTCATAATAAAAAAACTTCTCTTTCGGCTACATATGAAAATGTTTAAAACAATTTAATATGAAATATGACAAAATTGGTGATGTATGTTTGATAATCATTACTTCCAATATGTTTGATTTTAGCACGAAATTAATGCACTGAAAATGTGTAATTGCACACAAGTGAAACAAGTCATGAATCATATGATATTGACTTACAAGTGAAAATTGTCATAACTTTTACAGTGTTACATAATTATTTGCGAGAATACCAAATGAGTGATGAAATATTTATGGTCTATGATCATGAAACTATAGTTGTGAATGATATTGATCAACAAATGACTCAAAGTGACAATATTGGTTCGTCTTCTCGGTCATATGATCGAGAAATGCAAGTTCAACGTGAGAAGATTGCTCGTATTATGTGGGAGGATTATATTAAATACTAGTACACTACAATTTATGTTCAATATTTTGTATTGAATTAAAGTTTGATCAATTAAAGTTAGATGACACGGTTAATTAAGTGGAGAACAAATAGCTTTGTAATAATTTATTATGTGACTTTATAATTTTTTGTTATTTGATAAGATTGAATAAACAATTGGAGCTATTTTAATAGTTTTACAACTTATGAGATTCTTATGTTTATGAGAAAATATACAATACAAAAATTGCATATCTAATGTCCAAGCAAAACTCCAACTTTATCACATGATTTCATATTATATTATTATATCATGATTCTATATCGCATGGTCAAACGGGCCTAAAATTATCTCATCCAACATAATTTGTGAATAAGATAAGATTTCTCAATCAAATAAAACTTATGAACAATTTAACCAAATAAACAAAGTGAAAATAATATAATCTCTATCATCTTTTTGCATGATCTTTTTCCACCAACCCCCTTTCTTGTTTTTTTTTCTTGTCTTGATAGTATATAGTTTTCATTTTTTTTAATGATGTCAATCAATAATAGCACAATCGATCCCACAAATCAAGTTGCCCCAAACTGCTGTTTCAAAAACCACTTCTTGCAACTCTTGTGGGCCCAAACCACACCTCAACCATACCTAAGTTCCAGAACTTTCTTATAAAGAACCTTCTCCTCTTCCTTCCAATTTCGAAACTACTTATTATTAAAATAATTGGATTACATATATTATTCTCTCCACTCCGTTTTAACACACTTTTTTTTCAGTCCGTCTTAAAAAGTATAACACATTTTCTCAAATATTTAATAATAATATCAATATCTTATCTATGTTAGATGACTAGATCTACTACACATATAAAATGTAATTTTTTATTTTAAATTTTCATGTCCAGTTAAACTACATACATAAATTAAAACGGAGGAAATAATAAATAAAAAATTGCATAGGAGGAAGATGCTCACACCTCAAATGTCTAGAAGTCTAGAACCTTCCAATTAAACAATATTTTATTAGTACTATCTTTTTTTTAAAATTATTTCTTAGCAACACAATAGGTGGAATTGCTGACTCTTCTTTTCTATTAATAATTAATAGCCTTTTAGCACTTACTTACAAAGCTTCTTTATCCCTGGTGTCCAAAGCAATTTATTCACTAAAATAACTCAACTTCTTAACTGCATAAACTACCTTCCCCAAAGAGTTGAGGAATTGACACAGATAGACAAGTGTTACATACCATTGATAACATATAGCTCAATATTAATTAGCAATTAATAAATAAATACAAAATTGGCACATATTAGCCTAAAAGTAATATATACATTTTCTAAATTATTTTTAAAATAATAAAAGATATTTAATATCATCTCTCTTCTAACTTTCAACCATTACTCCTTAAAACTAGCAAAAGATTATTTAGAATTATCTCTCCTTTTAAATTATTACGTATTTTTTAAAAAAAAAATAAAATTAATTACATCCTTCTCCAACCATTTCTCCTTAAAACTAGCAAAAGATTATTCCTCTCTCCTTTCAAATTATTTCGTATTTTCAAAAATAATAAAAGAAAATTAATACCATCTCTATTCTATCTTCCAATCATTTCCACTTAAAACTAGCAAAATGTTGTTTAGAATTATATCTTTTCTTAAAATTAGCAAATAATATTTTGATTATGATTATTCTTATTTCAAAGGTATTCCTATGAGTTCATTACCTGACAATTATTTTGCCTTTGAACTCAATCCATATTGAATACATTTGTTTGTATTCATAATAAATTGGTATACATTTATATTTATTTGCATTAATATCTTCCAAATTTTACATATGTATACATTTGTATTGGATACATTCATCCATATTCATTTATAAACTGGTATACATTTGTTTGCATTAATATCTTTCTAATTTTGCATTTGTATTGGATACATTTGTTTGTATGCATAATAAATTTGTATACATTTATTTGCATTAATATCTTTCAAATTTACATAAGTATACATTTGTATTGGATACATTAGTCTATATTCATTTATAAATTGATATACATTTGTTTGCATTAGTATCTTTCCAATTTTACATAGGTATACAGTTGCTTGCATTACTATTTTCGAACGAAATCAACAAAATTCATTAACAAATTTAGAAATTTTACATTGTTATGTGTTCGTTTGTATTCATTAACAAATTTAGATACATTTGTTGGAGACAAAATAAATATTCACTATCAAATTCAATCAATGAACTTCAATATTTTAAAAAATTGTCATAAATATATTAATTAATTATTTATTAAAAATAGAAAAAACAACAATTCCAGAAATCACGAAACGTTGTAATTTTTTGGGGAAGAAAACGTTGTAGAATTATAATACAAATACGAAAGTTTTTCAAAAGAAAAAAAATCTTGCATCTAACTACAAGATAAAGAATGTAGAAAATTTCAACTTTTTTTAAAAAAATAACTCAAACAATTAATATAAAAAAATTTGGTATGATTTAATTTACTTATTGTGAAGAGTTACTGTTGTGATTGATCTTTAATGGAAATATTTTAGAGAAGAAAATAGAAATCATAAACTTGAAAGAGGGAGAAAAAAAAGGAAGAAAGAGAGAAATTGAAAAATACCATAATTCTTTTTGTTTATAAATTACAAGGAGAGAAAAAAGAAACAATAAAAGCAAATGTGCTAACTCCTAGGAAATAGAGAGAGAAAATAAGAAAAATAAATCAGTTTTTTTAAAAAGATAATGTGGCTATTTAATATCAAATAAATATTAAAAAAAAAACTTTGCTAAAAAGTTTAAAGTGGGCTATTTATTGTCAATAAAGACTATGGATTGTCATGCTATGCTATTTTTTCATTTTTAAAGTGAGTAACTTAATTTTAGCCCGGAGAGGTCAAACTTCATATACAACTTACAAGTGTTTATCGCAACTTCAATTGCATTAAAATTTGGACAAAGTGGTCAAACCGATGTGTGTCAATGCAAACATATGAATATTTCCACAAATCAATTGTTGCACTATAATACTAAGTGCAACTTAACAAACTTAGAGGTCATTTTGATACGATATATTAGAGAAAGTAATACGTAATATGGTATATAATCTATTTAAATTTAATTTGGTTACTTTGGAATATTAATATAACGCGCGAAAAAGGTTTATATATGCCACTAATTTGGAAATCGGGTCAATTATGGCATCTGTCAATAATTAATGTAATATGTTGTTCTTATTTTACCATTGGGCCAAATATACCCTTATTTATTAATGTGAGTTCATGATGCATTAGCTATTAAATGACTCTATGACCTATTATAGATTTGGTTAATTTTGTGGTGATTATACTTGTCTACTGTGAGTTGATGCTCTGTGCAAAAATCTTATTTAATTACTTGTTGTTTGTCTTACGTGTTGCTTGTTTCTAACTTGAGTTTGCCAATAATATATACCAATACATAATGATTTGTATTGATACTACCTTGTACTCTTCTTTTATTGAATGCAAATCGTGTTCTAGAAGTTCTTTCAAGACTCCAATTCTAGCGTAATCAACATATTTCGATTAACACGATCTATCACAGATCATGAGAGATTAACAATCTTCTCTTCGGGGTCAGTGGCATCCTTGTTACCATGATAGTCTAAATTAATGTCTGAATATCTTCTCTATCCGTATATTGTCATCATTTCAACGAGAATGAAAGCTCTCGCGTAGAGAGATTTTTTAAAAAAAATAATGTTCTTCAAATTGAAGGCATCTTTCAAGTTTAATTAATATTTTTGAAATAAATACAAACCTTGAATGAAAATATAATTAAAATTTAATAAAATTTGTAAATAATTGAACAAAAAAAACAGAATTTGTTAATTTAGTAAAATTTGTGGACGCCTTAACAATATGTGAAATAGAAGTACTACTCTCACAACATGCTCTTAACAATATTAATCGATTTATAAAATTTATGAACAATTTAACATGATATATAGGTAGAATAAAGATAATATTAAAACTATGTCTCATCCAACATAATTTGTAAATAAAATAAGATTTCTAAATCAATAAAACTTATGAACAATTTAACCTAATAAACAAAGTGAAAATAATATAATCTCTATAACCTTTTGCATGATATTTTTCCACCAACCCCCTTTCTTGTTTTTTTTTCTTGTCTTGATAGTATATAGTTTTCATTTTTTTTAATGATGTTAATCAATAATAGGGCAGTCACAATCCCACCAATCAAGTTGCCCCAAACTGCTGTTTCAAAAACCACTTCTTGCAACTTGCAACTCTTGTGGGCCCAAACCACACCTCAACCATACCTAAGTTCCAGAACTTTCTTATAAAGAACCTTCTCTTCCTTCCAATTTCGAAACTACTTATTATTAAAAAAATTGCATAGGAGGAAGATGCTCACACCCCAAATGTCTAGAAGTCTAGAACCTTCCACTTAAACAATATTTTATTAGTACTATCTTTTTTTATTATTATTATTATTTCTTAGCAACTCAATAGGTGGAATTGCTGACTCTTCTTTTCTATTAATAGCCTTTTAGCACTTACTTCCAAAGCTTCTTTATCCATGGTGTTCAGAGCAATTTATTCACTAAAATAACTCAACCTCTTAACTGCATAAACTACCTTATCCAAAGAGAAACTTTCCATTTCCAAAATCCAAACTTTTTTCTTCCTAAAAATACATATATTTTCCCCTGTTTCTTGATGATGAATCAATTGTATTCTGTTAAAGAGGAGTTCCCGGGGTCAAGTTCTGGTGGGGGTGAGCCCCCACCGCTGACACCACAACCAATGGAAGGGCTTCATGACATTGGTCCACCACCATTCCTTACAAAGACATATGAAATGGTGGATGATTCAACTATAGATCATGTTGTTTCTTGGAACAGAGGAGGTCAAAGCTTCGTAGTCTGGGATCCTCATGCCTTTTCAACTACACTACTTCCCAGATTCTTCAAACACAATAATTTCTCAAGCTTTGTCAGACAGCTAAATACTTATGTAAGTATATATATAACTTCGTCAAAAATCAATGAACTCCTCCTCTAATACATTCTTTTTTTCAAGTGGGAAACTTTCGTTCATATATACTTACTTGCTCCTGATTTCTAAATCTTTGTGAACACACAAGTGAACAAGGCTATTAGTAGGAAGGAGAATCTCAAAAATAAATAAAATCCCATTTGGAGTATTAATGTGATGATATATGGATGCAACTTAACTTTTTAGAATTGTGTTTTTTTTTTTTTTTTAATTAATTTCAGACGAATTAAGATCTGGTGATGTTCCTCTGATGAATCCTTCAAGTTCTGGTGGTTGGTATAACATATTAAAATATTCATCGTGCAGCGGACCAAAAAATAAATAAAAATGCACTAGTCTCAAGAATTGTTTGCTAAGATGGATCTTGGAAAAATTTGGAAGATGATGATACTAAGCTGTAGATGGGATTTGATTGTTGCAGGGATTTAGAAAGATTGATCCAGAGAGATGGGAATTCGCAAACGAGGCATTTCTAAAGGGGAGTAAACATCTTCTAAGGAACATCAAGAGGCGAAAAACGCCTAATTCTCCTACAGAGCAAGGTCTCGGTCCTTGTGTCGAATTGGGAAGAATTGGATTTGATGGAGAAGTTGATCGATTGAGGCGTGACAAGCAAGTATTGATGATGGAACTAGTGAAGCTTAGACAGAATCAACAGAATACTCGAGCTTACCTTCAATCTTTGGAGGTAAAGTTACAAGGAACAGAGAGGAAGCAGCAACAAATGATGAATTTTTTAGCAAGAGCTATGCAAAATCCGGAGTTTGTCCAGCAGTTAATCCATCAAAAAGGGAAGAGAATAGAAATTGAAGAGGATATAACTAAAAAGAGGCGACGACCTATTGATCATCAAGGTCCTAGTGCTAGTACATTACATGTTGGAGGATCTAGCCATTCCATAAAATCAGAACCCTTGGAATTCGGAGAGGCTAACGGATTCCAAGTGTCTGAACTTGAAGCACTTGCACTAGAAATGCAGGGAATTGGTAGAGCAAGAAAGGATCAACAAGAAGAGTACACGATAGAAGGGGTCGAACAATTTGGCAACATGGATAAAGAACTTGATGAGGGGTTTTGGGAAGAGCTATTTAACGATGAGGACGTGTCTGGAAATGAAGACGGTGAAGAGGAAGATGTAGATGTCTTGGCAGAGAGGTTAGGGTTCTTGGATTCGAGCCCTTAGTAAAAGCCCTCAAACTAGTTTTGTCTCATGTGCTTTTTCAAGAACTCGAAATCTTGTATGAACCTACATTGTGTTATTTACTACTAGTTAACTTATGTGTCTTGATTCTGTGTAGTGAGTTTTCAAGTATTCAACGACGAATGAAGAAAGCAGCTATATGGATCAACCAGCTACTCGTTGGTAGTTTTCTTCTTTCGGAACAAATATTCTAGTCTCTTTCTGTGTAACTTTAGGCCTTTCTTGTAAACTTTATTTTAATTTCATTGACAGGATAGATTCATGAAGGACTCAAGAGTCAAGTCTGAAAATCCTTGTTGGTTTCTGGTTACTATTTATATTTTTTCAGTTATTGGTTTCCTTTCAATGCTTTTGTTACTTCTCTGCCTCTTATTCTTGTTTTTCTCTGGATCCAAATGCAGGCATAGGTTATGCAGATTTTGATCAAGTCTATGGTCTTTCAAGGTTATTCTAAATGCTCATTTTGGGTAATAAAAAATGTCAACGGGGGCGTGTTGGATTCTTCAAAAATAGTGTATTTTTGGAGAATCTGACATGGATGCGGCGGCATCAAGTAATATTGAAATGTTGTCCTTGCTTGTGTGGTGTTTAGATTGTTGTCTTTATGATGAAGACATAGGTTACAAATAGAAATCCCAATTACACCAGAATCAAGATTTCACCACAAGTGGCGGTTTGTAACTACTTTGCTGACAAAGATTTAATTTGTCTGACATTTAGTGTCCTTGTCTCTATTTGTGAGAAATGAATCATGTCCAATTGTCCATGTTCCATATAAAAAAATCTCCTCCTTTTGTTGGCTCTAGAAATGAAAATCTAAATAAAATGAACTAGAAATGGAGATGAAACATATAATTATATTCGAGTCCACTAAATTTAGAGTGTATCCTTAAGAAACTCAATCAATGTTAGTATTCGAGGTATAGGATTATTTCTCCCAAGATAAATCACATTAACGTAACGGTACTTCAAACTCCAATGTACAGAAAGCTCAAAGAACAACTAAATCACACTTAGAACTTACTTTGATATTGTAGAAAATATCGCAGAAAGAAGGAGAGAATATTAGAATTTTCGTAAGTAAAAATATGAGGAAGCGGATAAGTATTTATAGCCAACAAAGAGTAATGTAAACATATACTATTGTGCCTTTTATGAAAAGTCATAACCTATTCAATGTGATCTGCTATTCAAATTGCACCCTTTCTCCTGATGCCTTTTTGAAAAAACACATATTCATTTTTTATTCACACCTTTTAAAAAATTCAACGAAATGATTTTTTACAAATCTGTAGTACGTGAAAACGAAGACATCTAGTAAAATAATCATAAAACTACAAAATATTGTAAGTATTCCACTTTGTAATACCTTGCCCGCTAGATTTTTCCTTGTATGTGTCAATTTGTTTTCAACCTGCCGTACAACATGTTAGGTGTGGGAAAGAATAGGTGTGAACTACAATTGATTCTCACAACACCAAAAATAATTTTTAGCGGTAATTAATTAACGACAATAGCTTAATTGTCATTAAATATGTTCTTTTAGAATGTAATTAACATTTTTTTTAAAATAAATGTCCCTAAAGTCTATAGTGACATTGGATCCAATGATAATTAACTAATGTCAGTAAGATCTTTAGCATTCTTTATTAATATGCATATTTATTATCATTAAAAGTTGTTTTTGTTATAGTATCTCCGCATGACTTAATGAGACAGCCAAAGGAAAGGGAAAATTAGGATTTTGGAACCTAGTGGCTTTGATATTCTCATACTTGACGACGTGTGTTGCCTCTTTATTACATTTATGGACAAATCACATTTCATCAATAATTAATCTTCCCCACATAGGAAACAAGACAAGATTTGTGGGGTACAAGTAGGTTACAATTTTGTAGTAGTTTGGCAATACAAGAGATCATTGATTGTCCAAGCTAATGAAGAAATCATAAATTTTATGATTCATATAATTCATGTAGAGGGCCTAGGGCAGGTAACTCTTGCCATACCTCTAACTTGCAATATACAAGTTCATGCTAACAACAGTTTGAGTCCCTTGTAATACAAACGTGTGATTTTATGGCTACTGCGCTAGGAGTCAGACTATGCTTAGTTCTCATTTTATGATGTTTGCGTTTGTGAATTCTAGCTAGGAAGTAATTAGCACCGTAAAGGGGTTAATAGGGCAGCTTCAATATCGACGGGTAAAAAATGAAATGAAATGCTACCGAAGTGGTAGGCTCATAGACATTATTAGTGTATGCAATAATTAGTGTAATCTCTTTTTTCTACGTGAACTTTTTCTTATGTAAACCCGATGTGTTATCTAAGTCCTAAATTTTAACTAGTGCAATGAAAATCTCCTTTGTTGCAGCAAAAGTAAAAAAATAAAAATGTATCCGCGATGCACCCTACTTGTCGAAAACAAAAATCAAGAGACTTTTATATCAATTGATGAATATAATTTTCGATCAACAGGATTCAATTGGACCCCTCCATCATACATAACCCTTTTATTATCCTTAATCTTTAATTAAAGATTACGAATTTAAATTCTGAAAATGAAGTCAGTTTTTATATCCATAAAAAATTGATGAACAAGGAGCAAGTATATCAATACACATGTCTTATGTGTTTGGTTCATTATAGGGAACATGAAGGAGAGAGAATATCGTATTTATTTCCTAATGTGGAGTGGCCCTTATTCATTCTACTAGAGGATGCTCGTCCGTGTTAGCACGGGCTCAATATTATAAAAGTTAAGTATTGTGTATTTTTTTCATTACCTCTCTTAAGATATTAAAATGACAAAAAAAAATATAGTTAAAACTTCTACCGGTGATGATAACCACTTCATAATATTTACAATCCATCACTACGTAGACACAATATATAATAATCAAATAATCACATTCCGTATAGAATGAAAAAGTGAATATAAAAGAAAATTAATGCTTACGCCGACCATGTGATTATAAGAATTCACCGTCCAGGCATTTCATCACACATTGTGATCAAAATAAGATGTTACATTATAAGGTCTCTAGTCTCTACAATTCATGAACCAAAATAAAAGTTTAATCTTCTTACACGTTACAAGGAGTCCAATACATGTAAGATAGCCTTAAATTCATCTATATATACTACCATTAGACATTTTGTGTATATACTACGATTAAACATTTTGTGTATTGATGGCGGATGAACATGAACGAAAAGTAAGTAAGACCTAACAATTAAATCAAAACAAAAAAAAAATTAAGAGACATACATATACAAAAGAAATAAATAATTCCATGAAGAAATTGTTGTTGTTCATGTGCATTTGCATTAATATAGTTAGTAGCTATAGTAACTATCAAAAGTAATTTGCAAACTTCTCTTGATTTTTGAGACATGTCATGCTGGATATGAAAAAATAGAAGGTTGAATATGATCCTCTATTGGGTGTTCTAGAGATAATAGATCTTGATGATAGTTGTAAAAGTACTACAAATTACCACTATGATTTATCATCTTTTTTTTATATATATATTTAAAGAAGAGGACCATGTTGATTAGTGCTTCAAAGCAGTTGATTTGTTTCCTAGTTTTTAGCATTAAGTTATTTGCTATTTTCTAGTTGATAGGGTGGAGTTAGTGAGCATGTTTATCCACTATCTTTTAGTTGCTTATTTCTAGCTAATTTTAGTTAGTTATAGGCCTATTTAACAGGTCACTGTTGTACCTCTTTTGAAGTAATTAGAAAGACTTTAGAAGTTCCTTTTTCTCTGCTTCTGCGTCCTTTTTAAATCCCCAACAGATTGTGGTATCAGAGCAAGGCAGGAGAGAACAACCATTTCTCTCTTAACGCATGCGAGATCAAACTAACTGGGCGATAGAGTGAGAGTTGTCCATGGCAAGCAACAGTTCCAATTCTTCCTCTCAGCCCCTGATTCCAATATTCAAAGGGGAAAAGTATCATCTTTGGAGTCTCAAAATGAAGACAATGTTCAAGTCCCAGGAGCTGTGGGATTTGGTGGAGACGGGGTATGTTGAGCCAAATCCAGCACCGACTCAACCTGACAATCAACTACGGGAGACTCGCAAGAAAGATGCAAAGGCATTATTTATCATCCAATCGGCACTGGATGATGAAATTTTCCCCAGAATTGCAACAGCAGCAAATTCCAAACAAGCATGGGATACTCTAAAACAAGAATATTTGGGCGACAAAAAGGTAATTACTGTGAAATTACAAACACTTCGTCGTGAGTTTGAAACTTTGGCCATGAAAGAAAAAGAATTTGTGCAGGAATTTATGTCTAGAGTGTCTGGAATTGTTAATCACATGAAAACATATGGTGAAAATGTTAATAATGAGACGGTTGTGAGTAAGGTGTTGAGAAGTTTAACTAAAGGCTTTGATCATGTTGTTGCTGCAATAGAAGAATCTAAGGACTTATCTACTTATAATTTTGATGAATTAATGAGTTCACTGTTAGCCCATGAAGTTCGAATCAGTAGGTCCAATGAAAAGGTAGAAGAGAAGGCTTTTCAAGCGAAGGGTGCACCCTTTTACAAAGGAAAATCAGAATATTCAAGTGGTCGTGGCAGAGGAAGAGGTGGTTATCGAGGTCGAGGTCGTGGAAACATCAGAGGAAGAGGCCAATTTGGTGAACAACGTCAAAACAGGAATAATATTATGTGTAGATATTGTAAGAAGTCGGTCCACATAGAAGTTGATTGCTGGACCAAGCAGAGGGATGACCAAAAGCAAGCAAATTTCATAGAGGAAATTGAAGAAGGGAGTAAGCTATTCATGACCCAATCTTCTATCAATGATGGCCGAAATGGAGTATGGTTCATGGACAGTGGGTGCTCAAACCATATGTCCGGAACAAGGTCACTATTTAAAGACCTTGACGAATCCCAGAAAAGTGAGGTTCGACTTGGAGACAACAAGCCAATGAAGGTTGAAGGGAAAGGTACAATTTCCATAAAAACCACCCAGAGTAATGTAAAGCTCCTACATGATGTGCAATATGTTCCTAATTTAGCTCATAATTTGTTAAGTGTTGGGCAATTGATAACTGGTGGTTACTCTATTTTGTTTGACGATTTTTGGTGCAATGTTTATGATAAGAAATCTGCGCAGAGCATTGTCAAGATTTCCATGACACAAAATCATATGTTCCCTTTAGAAGTGTCTAGTGTGCAAAATTGTGCTTTAATTGCGAAAACTAGTGATACTAGTTTATGGCATCTAAGGTACGGACATCTTAATGTTAAAGGGCTGAAGTTGTTGGGTCAAAAGAACATGGTCGTTGGGCTGCCTAAAATTGATGATCTTGATTTCTGTGAAGGGTGTGTCTACGGGAAGCAAAGTAGAGTCTCATTTCCTGTAAACAAGGCATGGAGGGCTTCAAGTTGTCTTGAATTGGTGCACACTGATGTTTGTGGTCCGATGAGTATCGAATCCTTAGATGGAAGTCGATATTTTTTATTGTTTACTGATGATTATAGTCGAATGAGTTGGGTTTACTTCTTGAAGTTTAAATCTGAAGTTTTTGAGAATTTCAGGAAATTCAAGGCATTAGTAGAGAAGCAAAGTGGATGTTCTTTAAAGGCTCTCCGTTTGGATAGAGGTGGTGAATTTACTTCTAAAGAATTTGATGATTTTTGTGAGAAAAATGGTATTCACAGGGAGTTGTCAGCACCACGAACGTCGGAGCAAAATGGAGTGGCCGAGCGAAAGAATCGAACTGTGGTGGAAATGGCTCGTAGCATGATGAAAGAAGCAGAACTTCCAACGAAGTTTTGGGCAGAAGCAGTAGCAACAACAGTGTATCTTCTCAATATCTCACCGACAAAGGCAGTCATGAATCGAACCCCATATGAAGCCTGGAAGGGTAGAAAGCCATGGGTAAGCCATCTAAAATTTTTTGGTTGTTTAGCATATGCTTTGGATACTTCTCCATCTCGTCGCAAACTTGATGTGAAATCAGAAAAATGCATTTATGTGGGCTATAGTCCTCAATCCAAAGCATATAAGTTGTATAACCCAATGAGTGGCAAAGTTATCATAAGCAGGAATGTTAAGTTCAATGAAACAGGAAGTTGGGCTTGGAATGAAAGAAATATTTCAGCACCAACAAATTCTCTAATTCCTGATGATGCACCTGAGTCACCTGTAGCTGAACAGTTGGCTCCAATAATATCTGAAATTGTTGAAGAATCTTCAGCAGAGCCAAGTCCACTAAGAAGATCAACAAGGAAAAAAAAAAACAAATCCGAGATACTCTGATAACATGTATACTTCTTGTCAATTTTCTCTTCTCGTTTCAGATCCTATAAATTATGAAGAAGCAGTTGAAAAAGAAGAGTGGCAGCAAGCAATGATTGAAGAGATGAACGCTGTCGAAAAGAATGAAACATGGAAATTGGTTAACTTACCAGATGGTAAGAATGTTATTGGTCTAAAGTGGGTATATCGCACAAAGTACAATGCAGATGGATCTATTCAGAAGCACAAAGCTCGACTTGTTGCAAAAGGATATGCACAGCAACAAGGAGTTGATTTTGATGAAACATTCTCTCCCGTAGCACGCTTTGAAACGGTGAGAACTCTCTTAGCTCTTGCTGCTCAACTCTCTTGGCCAGTTTACCAATTTGATGTCAAGTCTGCCTTCTTAAATGGAGACTTGGAGGAAGAAGTTTATGTTGCTCAACTGGAAGGTTTTGTTGTGAGCGAACAAGAAAGTAAAGTGTATAGGCTAAAAAAGGCCTTATATGGGCTAAAACAAGCCCCACGAGCATGGTATAGCAAGATCAATTCTTATCTCCAAGAGAATGGATTTGAAAGAAGCAAAAATGAGCCAACTCTTTACGTAAAGAAGCGAGGTAAAGCTGATTTCTTGGTGATGTGTCTTTATGTAGATGATATAATTTATATGGGCTCTTGTGAATCTCTTATTGCTGAATTTAAGTCTTTCATGATGAAAAATTTTGAAATGACAGACTTAGGATTGTTGCATTATTTTCTTGGTCTTGAGATTAACCACGGTTCAGATGGCATTTTTGTCTCGCAAAGAAAATATGCAACTGATCTTCTTAGGAGATTTAACATGTTGGGTTGTAAGATAGCTTATACACCTATGAATGTAAATGAGAAGCTCATATCTGATGATGGTACGGGTTTGACGGATGCTCGTTGCTTTAGAAGTATAGTTGGTGGTCTGAATTATTTGTCGCACACACGGCCCGACATAGCATTTTCTATTAGTGTGGTTTCCAGATTCATGCATAACCCAACAAAGCATCATTTTGGGGCAGTTAAGCGGATTTTACGATATGTTGCCGGAACTACTGATTTTGGAATTTGGTATTTAAAAAAATCAGATTTTAGATTATTTGGTTTCACTGATAGTGATTGGGCAGGTTGTCTGGATGATAGAAAAAGTACTTCTGGATATGCATTCTCTCTTGGTTCAGGTGTTATATCATGGAGTTCCAAGAAACAAGAAATTGTGGCCTTGTCGTCATCCGAAGCAGAATATATTGCTGCCACTGCATCATCTTGTCAAGCGGTTTGGCTAAAGAGATTGCTTGCTGATGTATTTCAGGAGCAAGCTGCTGGAACCGAGATTTTCTGTGACAACAAAGCAACTATTGCAATGACGAAAAATCCGGCATTTCATAGCAGGAGAAAGCATATAGACATTCGGTACCATTTTATCCGAGATCTGGTAGCAAGTGGAAGTATTATGTTGAAGCATTGTGGCACAAATGAGCAAGTTGCAGATATTCTAACCAAAGCACTACCAGTTGGAAAGCATGAGTACTTCAGACTACAGATGGGAGTGACAAGCTTTGAAGCAAGGGACAGTGTTGATTAGTGCTTCAAAGCAGTTGATTTGTTTCCTAGTTTTTAGCATTAAGTTATTTGCTTTTTTCTAGTTGATAGGGTGGAGTTAGTGAGCATGTTTATCCACTATCTTTTAGTTGCTTATTTCTAGCTAATTTTAGTTAGTTATAGGCCTATTTAACAGGTCACTGATGTACCTCTTTTGAAGTAATTAGAAAGACTTTAGAAGTTCCTTTTTCTCTGCTTCTGCGTCCTTTTTAAATCCCCAACAGACCACACTTGAGCAGGAAGAGAAGGCAGAAAATAAGAAAAGTAAAAATAATTATGATGATTTAATCATATTATCAAACAAAAACAGATACCACGAAAATCCCGTTAGCCATGGTGCATTCCAGACAAAGTTCCTTAACCCAGTGGCAGATTTCTCCAATATTTTAAGCTAAAATGACTACTCTGTAAATAAAAAAGAAATATAAAACATCACAATTCAGGTTTTGATTAGGAATATGATATCTCTTGTGTTTATATATCAATTGAATATGAAACATAAAACCGAAAATAGAGAATGATAAAAAATCGGAAGAAAACAGTGTAGAAAAGAAAAATTAAAACCAACACTAACCGATCGACACAAGAGAAAATTTACACATTTAAACTATTTTAGAGTTTTATTTTTTTGAATTATTTGCGCCTTTAAACTATGTGAGTATCCTATTCTCCTAAACTTAACTGTTGAGACTGTATTAATTTTTGTGTTTAATTTATTGTGTCTATTAAGATAATGTTATTGCACTATTAAGTGCACTTTTATACTATTTTTAATCTTGAAGTTTGATCACTCATTTTTTATATTTATAAAATTATTCTTAGTATTTTCCACTAGTTTCCTTCATTTATACTTGTAAAGTTGATATTTTGCAAAAATTTTCTTATTTATTTGATATATAAATTTTCAAGTTGTTCTTTTTCATACCATTGAATCAAAACTGCACCAAAATAACAATCAAAACAAGACAAAAAGATCCATCAAAATTGGAGCAAAATAATTTAGGAATTAAATAATATGAAAAAATGGAGTCTAGGGGCATAAGATTCTCGCATAATTTAGATCTATAGTTGATAATTTCATCATTGTTCAAGGAATTTTCATGTGTTATACCAAAATAAAAAATATATTGAACATATATAATTTTTATTTATTCATTTTAGCAATAAAAAAATGGCTGCGAAGGAACTCAGGCAGAATAGATCTACTCATCATACTTCCCAACATATCTTTTAGGAGAAAAGACATAAATTTCTCCTGAACTTATTCTGAAAAGTCAGTTACACGCTTAAACTATCATGACGACGTATTACACATTCAATCTTGTTTAAAGTGAAATTAATATCCCCTTCCAAAGACAATACCAGTTTTTGTGTGAAAATATGTTCTACACGTGTTTTAACACGTAAATAAAATTATTTTAATTTTTTAAAACCATTTTTGCTTAATATTTTCTTAGACTTTTGCAAAAACTATAAATCTAGGCTTTTTTCCTCCTCTCACATTACATTTCTTTCTTCTTCATCATTCACAAATTGAAGGGAAAACAAGAATTTTAAAGAGAGAACATGAGATAATAAGACGATTACGAAGTTTAGTGATGTTGGCGGTGGGCAACATCATTGTTGCCGGCGAAACAAATAAAAATTTTCAGATCTGTAAAAGTTCTTTTGAAATCTTGATAATTATAGATGAAAATCAAGCACCTTTTTTATACGCTATTGATGGCTTGAGACAAAAATATCATTGTGATGGTTGTGGGTGGTACTCCGGCAAGAATAAAGAAAACAAAGATAGAAAATTATTTTCTTCCATGAAATTTTGAAAAATGTAGGTAATGAAACATGAATATTATGCATAAATGTCATAGGATTTTTAATATTAAGTCATTATCTTTTTGGTGTTCTTCTCTGGTGAATCCTCCGGCAAGTTCGAATAAAAATCATGAACCTTAAGTTAAAATTATATACTTTCNCCCCCCCCCCCCCCCCCCCCCCCCCCCCACTATTTTTTACTTCTATTTAGAGTTCCTTTTTAAGATAGAGTGATGGATATTTCGAGAAATCATCAATGAGTGACAAAAAAAATGTGAAGAAGAAGAACTTTAAAAAAAAAGAAAAAAATGTAAAAGCTTTTAAAGAAATTGGGGTCACCAATAAAAAGAAAAAAAAGTGACATAATTAATATATTAGAAATTATAATACTTAATTATATAATGACCAATAAAATAGTGCCACGTGTTTAAACTTGTCATTTTAACATAAATTTTCTTCTTCTCACGCACCTTAAGGGAGGTGAAGACACTTTATGTGCCATGTCACCTTCTAAGGGGGTATTAATATCACTTTGAATAAGATTAGGTATGTAATAGGTCATCACAATAATTTAAGCGTATAACTGACTTTTCAGGATAAATTCAGGGGGAAATTTATGTCTTTTCCCTATCTTTTAGAGTATGATTAGGCTATGTATGATAGGAGACGTTTTTAATGGATTGATTTGATACTTTTTAGATTAGGTTTTGGAACACAAATTTATTTAGGAATTCCTTAGATAAAGTGAAATTGATTCATGATTTTTTTATCGTTCATAGCAGAAAAAAGAGTTATATGATCGTAAGATTCGTAATTTAGAGTTCGTGATTGAAGAAAAAATGTTGCTAAAAGTATCACTCATGAAGAGTGTTATGAAGTTTGGGAAGAAGGACAAGCTCAATCCTAAGTTCATTGGTCCTTTTGAGGTGCTACAACATATTGACAAGGTCTCTTATGAGTTAACTTTACATCTAGGTCTATCGGTGTTCACCATATTTTTCATGTGTATATGTTGAAGAAATTCCTCTAATGACTTCTATGTGATATTATGGGACTCGATACAATTGGATCAAATTTTAATTTTTAAGGAGGAGCCTATAGCTATTTTGGATAAACAAATTTGGAAAATGAGAACCAAAGAGATAGCATATATGCCCTTGGGGTGGATAGTACGAATTTTGAGGTGATCAGATGTGTTTTGGAGAAGTTTTTCAAGTTTAAAATTTGAGAAGTTTGGTCAGAGTCAATATTTGGAGTTACCAAGGACAATTTTGAGTTTTGGCGATTTCACTAGGTACATAGGATGATTCATGATTTACAAGAGTACTTGTCATGACACCGAAAGTGATTTGGAGCCTTTTAAGAAATAATAGTGTTCTTTAGATTTGAAGTTGATCACAATTGACATTCAAGTCTCAGAATGACCTCAAAATGGTAATTTGTTGTTTCCAACAAGTTCAAAATGGTAATATGTTGTTTCTAACAAGTTCAAAATGACTGATTTGCACTATTGATTTTTGTACAAGAAAGTTTTGAATGGTTTTCTAGTGTTAAAACCAATTTTTGAACATAGTTGAGTTTGTTGTATACTAATGTGAGTGCAATCGCATATTAGAAGGGTAGTTGGTTGGTTAGCGTTATTGGCACGCAATCAGCCAAGAAGAAGGCCACATTGGGCCGATGAATGCTATAAACGCAATCAGTGTTTGGGATCTAAAGTTGATGATTTGATGGTTGATTAAAGCTCCGGTTTCAATAAAATTTCATATTTGAGTTCCTTATCTCATGGATAGAAAATTCTAATTTTGACCTCGAGGGCTCTGGATCGTATTTTGCCCAATTTTTTTATCCGAACTTTTATATTATGATATGGGTGATAGATTTGTTTTCTCATGTAGAGTGATTTTTGATAGATTTAAAGTTTTTTTAGAAATCTCATAAAAAAAAGGTAATTATATGAGAGTCTGTGGCACGTTTACTCAACCTTCATAGTAGGTTATGGGATTATGGCCGTCGTGAATTGTGACTTAACTCTCCCCTCCTTCATCGAAATTGTTTGCTTAAGGTGACATTATTTGTTTACGATTTTTATTGCATTTACAATAACTTTTTTTAAAAATAGTGTTAACTTCATTTAAGAATTAGCTAACGTTCTTTTTTAATCAAATAGCCCATGACTAATCAATGTTATTTTTTGGAAAAGGTTAAAAGCATGGGTTCTTTTCAATTTAAAAGGCTCCAAACAGGTTAAAGATGGGCCGACTTTAAAACCAAATAAAATGGCTCCAAAGGCCCACAACATATTTTATTGGGAAAATTAGCAATTAAGTCATAATAACAACACTTTAAAATATTTTTATTTAAAATGGCAGAATGACAATATTTTTATAAAATAATATGTATTCATATTTTAGTATTTAAAATTAATTTTATTTATGGAAAGAGTCCTATATTGGGCCAAATTATATACCAATAACCGTTTAAAAAGAAAAAAAAATAAACCAATACCCATTAACCTTCTTCTTCACCATTCACGTTTCTTCCCCACCTTTCACATTTCTTCCCCTCCTTCCACGTTTCAAGATTATCTTTCTTCAAGGTGCTCAATTATTGTTCATCAAGAAATTTTCTCTATTGTTAAACGATATATCTTTATTAATTCAAGCAGATTTCTCGATTGACAAGGTAATTTTCATTATCTATTTTGATTTATTTTGATTTAATGTATTAAATCACCGATTCTATATATTACAGATTTACAGTCGAATTTTCCAATTTTTATGTGATTTTGTTTAGATATTCATCAAATAGTTATGATATTTTGCATATTACCGAGTTATTGCTCTGTGTATTTGTGACTACTTGCTGCTAGTGACCCATGAATATTTAACATGAGTTGAGAGAGAACTTGAGACATAAGTTCTTATAATATTTATTTCAAACGTAGCTTTGGGCTTCCATAATAGTCTATATGGACCTAATATATTAGTTGGGTTCTAACAGTTTTTTTGGATGAATTGTGCATTTCATCAAACGTGTTGAGATATAAGAGTGGAAATTACGGCAAGAGAATACAACAATATGACTCACAAAAAGTTTTACTTTATTCGGGAAAAAAGAGTTTGAATTACAACTTGTGTTATGGAGAATATAGCTGAAAAAAATAGTTTATTGAATAGCTTATTGTGTTGACTGTATTCATTCTATCTATATATCAAAAAGTTTCACATTTTTTGTTTTTACATTGTATTTCAATCTCAATTAGTATACCAACATGTTTGTATTTCCTTCTTAATGTTTATTCATTCTAACTGTATGCTAACAATTTTGTATTTTATTGGATATTCATTCTATATTTCAATCTCAATTTATATATGAACAAGTTTGTATTTCTCTTTTGTTTTGTATTCAACCTAATTGTATACCAACAAGTTTTGTATTTTATGTGTCTACTTTACCTTTCAAAGATACTTTGTATTTCAAATGAAGAGAGTATTTCTTTTGTATTCACAACTTTATATTCAATCTCACTTTTGTATTCATATATTGTTGTATTCAACATATAGTTCATGATCGATTAGCTTGTATTTTTACCTTTCAAAGTCACTTTGTATTTCAAATGGAGAAAGTATTTCTTTTGTATTGACAACTTTATATTCAATCTCACTTTGTATTTTAACTTTGTATTTTCATCTCACTTTTGTATTCATATATTGTTGTATTCAACATATAGTTCATGATCGATTAGTTTGTATTTTACCTTTCAAAGTCACTTTGTATTTCAAATGAAGAAAATATTTCTTTGTATTGACAACTTTATATTCAATCTCACTTTGTATTTATAACTTTATATTTTCATCTCACTTTTGTATTCTTATATTGTCATATTCAACATATAGTTCATGATCGATTAGTTACATTAACTTAATGGGATACAAATTATTGTATGCGTTCAAACAGAAAAAAATAGCTACTAAACTAAAAAAAAAACAATTTCATTCGTTATACATCATAATTTGGATACAAAATGTTCAAAAAAAATTATAAATCCCAATATATACAAAGATTTCACTGATTCAATAAAAAAAACACTCTTGTACTCGATATATACGAATATCTCGGCCAAACAAATTAAAATATCAAAAACAATACCTTATTATTTTTCGATTGTTCACTGGATGCGACAAATTTATAGTCGTCAATTTTAAAAAATTCTGTTTCAAAAATATGTCGTATTCGACTTGAAGAAGCTTTGGAAGTTATCAGATGAATGATTTGGAAGACAAACTAAATTATTTTTAAAAAAAAAATTGATCTTCTTAAGAAGAAAGCAAAAAAATGCTCGACAGAAAGATGACTATTTATGCTCTTTTCAAAACGTAAACGTAACTAATTTGCATTTAAAATCTTTTAGACCTTTTTTTGAATCTTTTTGTTCCATGATTTTCTCTATTCTGTTATTAATTATTTTGTATTCTTTCAAATTAATCAAAATAAAATAAATACATAACTAATCCCTTAACAAACTAAAATAATGACATTTTTAATAAATAATGAAAATGTTGCTAAGGAGTCCCACTTAAAGCTAAAATATTATTGTTTTGAAAATTTTCCCTATTTTATTTTGGGAAAATTACGCGTATAAGCAAACATATACTAGTTAATTATTTAACATAGCTATAGTTTGCCTTAATTACAATTCGCGACCTACTATTAGCTATAATTATGTGATTTAGCTTTTTAGTTTTGTATAATTCGCACGTTTGTATAATTCGAAATTTATATAATATAATTTGTATAAACTTTTGTATAATTCAGAATTTGAATAGTATAATTTGTATATCTGCTTATACTTCTGATGTTTGTAATTGTATAAATTCGTTATTTCGAGTTTATACAAAAATAACTAAATTATACAAATATATCCGCGAATTATACAAATCTGCGAATTGTACAAATCCGCAAATTATACAAACGAGGCAACTTAAACTGTAACTACAGCCCGTAAATATGCAAACTATAGCTATGAAGCATAATTCCATAAATTTATTATATTGTCTACTTGCGAAAGTTCCTCTTTTATTTTTTCAAAAAGAATTGGCTCACTGCCCAACTTTCCTTTATTAAAACTAACATGATGACAGAATTTTGGCCCAAATAGTTGGCCCATTTCAGATTTTGAAAAGCATACCCAAACAATACAAGATATGAATATATAGGAAAACTTATAAAAAATCTCACGAGTTTAGAAGTTAATTACTTAGATACACTTTAGTTTGCTTATTACGAATTTTATCAGATTTTGGTGCGTTCAAATGCGTCTAGATACATGCATTTCAGGATACATGAGGTCAAAATTAGGTGTAATTTGTTCTAGATACACTGTATCCAAGTGGATTCACATGTATCTAGGATATATAAACAAATCTCGTTGGCCTCGCTCACCTCCCACCCATCTCGCTCGCCACACTCCTATGTATATGGTATCTCGGATACATGTGAATCATACCAGATACATACATATAATGTATCTAGTGTGATCACATATAACTGCGATACATGACTATCTCGCTCCTCTTCTAGCTCGACTCTCTCTCCATTTTGGTGTATCTGGTAGCAAAAATATATTTATTTAGGTATATCTTTCTCAATATATGATAGGAAACTCTTAATTAGTGATAAGTATAGATAGAATTAGTATACATATGGATATGGATGTATATCAAATAAAGTAGTTTTCCCAAAAATATATGTGTAATCATATACAAGGTATACCTTACATTACATTCAATATGTATGTATATATATTCTTACACATGTTATTTTTAATCCTTGTTTATACTTAATTTTTATACCCACATTATATTTGCGTTATATATACACATATTACTTTTTACTACATACTATATACTACTATAACTATTTATACCATATCTTATACATATTATCTTCATATATTTATCTACTACCCTATTTTTTTCTACTTTAATTGTATAAATAAAATCATAAACTTTCATATACTTTAAATATGTAAGTATGTGCATATCGTAAGCACATATATAATATCTTTCTATATCTGGAACTTCTTTTCCCAAAATTAATTAAAGTTCTTCATATCATCATTTTCTAACAAATAAATGGAAAAAAGATACCCCTAATTATTTTCTAAATATAAATTTAAGGACTATATTGAGATAGAAACTAAGAGATCCTTAATATCTTTCCCTCGAATAATCAAAACTTTTACCTAAAATCTCAATTATTTCGCAAATCAAATATAGTTCACTTTTCAAAAAATCGATTTTGAATTTTTTCCTAAAAAAGTTAGGCAACTCATTTCTGAGTCCTCAGAGTTCGTTCAAAACATCAAACTAAGTCATAAATCATCCTTCAAACCTAATTATTCAGTACAATCAAAACTCAAATTCGGACTCGTTAGCTTAAAATGTTGACTTTAGTCAAACTTCTCATTTCTCCACTTTCAAAACTAAAATTTCTTCTCTGAATTAAATGTACCCCATCACTCCGAGAATCGCGTCACCCATTTCTGCAAGTCATAAATAACACAAAAGGCTACGAAAAAAGTCAAACTGGGAAAAAGGGTTCCAAAACACAAAATGTAATCATAATTTAGACCATTCAACTCACAATGTAAACTTATATTTAGAAAGCTAAATAAAAATTTCCTTTACAAAGTAGAGTTTGTTTTCTTTTAAGAGACAAAAGATCAAAGGAAAATTGAATTCACATTTTTGACAATATGTGTCGAAATTAGAACAATTTTAAATCTTTCAAAAAATTCAAATTATATACCTTGTTCGAAGGAATATAATAAAATAACTTTGTTTTTTAAGATGGAAACAATTAAATAGGCCCACACAAGTTGTGATTAGATAAGTCTCTACCATATATAGATCCAAATTCACATGAATTTGAGGGGACATATGTCCTTCATATTCTAATTCTCTATGATATGTTGCTCTCGTGTAGCTCCAATTAGAGAAAAATAGAAACTCTTAAGAGAAATTGGAAATTCTAAAAGACAAATGTAACTTTTTTTAGTTTTTAAATACAAAAAAAAAAAAAAAAAAAAGAGGTCTTGTCCGTCACTTAGTAGTCAATGAATCAGAACAAAATTCATGATCTCATGACTCAAATTTTAAGAAAAATAAAATAAGGTCGTGCTTTCTTTCCATCTTTTTAAAATCTTAAATAGTAGATAATGGTGGATTACAATAAAATTTACGAATTCTATAGATTTCAATAGTTATAGTACATATTTTGTATATGTATAGTTATAGTACATATTTTGTATATGTATAGTTATAGTACATATTTATATTAACAAATTTGTTTAAAAATAATTTGTTTCAGACTAGTTATTTGTCATATCCTAAAAATTCAGAAACTATAAACCTAAAATATTTACAATAAGAAAACGTGAAATTAATTACGGAATTTATCGGTAATTCTTAGCTAATCCGTCGCTAAAAAGCTCTGATTGAATTTTCTTATAATAGATCGTTGATCCATTGCTAAATGAAATTAACATGAAATTTTAATTGTTTAGCTATGAAATTTTGTCTGTCGCTAATATTTTGTTTTCTAATAGTGATTGAATCCACGTCTAATAATACAGTTTATCGCTAATTCCTTGTTCACTAGCAGTAATTGAATCCACATCTAATATTTTCTAGAAAATTATTTAGATGCGCATAAATTGATCCGTATAAAAAAAGAAAATGAAAAAGAAGAAAAAGTGTTGATGTTTTGCTGATTATAGGTCATGCAAAAAGATGAAATGTATTTGCATGGAGCAATAATGCCTTTTTATATGACAGCAGAAGGGGAAGTACTTGCATGAGAGAATCTAGTAATAGAAGAACCCGTGAAGAAGTTAAAATGGGCCCTTTATTATTATTATTATTCTTTATCGCCAATCAATATGATATATGATAATAATATGATACTATCCACCTCAATATATGTTGCATACTCAATTGGAAATTATTACCTCTTTCATATTTTTTCAAAAGTGCAATACTGAGATATGGTAATCATAACCTCACAAGAGTACTTTTAACTCTTTCAAAAAAAATTATATATATATATATATATATATATACTACTTAGTATAAATCGTCAGAAATAGACACGTCTTGAACAACATGTTTGCTTCAACAACTAGGGGTATTTTCGTCTTTTCTATGCGACTACACATGCTCTTCATTGATACATAGCTTCTTCTTGCATTTATATATATATATATATATATATATATATAATATTCATGTATTTTATGTATATAATTAGAGTATAATCTATGTATATCGGCAAGGAAAAGTATAGAGGAAATCCAACTGATTATTTGTGTAATTAAAGATCCCAAATTAAAATGAAAAAAAAATGTAGAATAAGAAGAAGAAAACGATGATGACACTACAACAAAAAAAATATTTAATAGCAATATATTTTGATATTGCTGTAAAAATATTTAGTGGTAATTGGGTTAAGGTCATTGCATTTAAAGTTGCTTAATCCTTTAGTGGCATTTATATAGATATTGAGTATTGATTATAAATACTCATACTTATTTTTGCGACTAGGTATAATATAACAAAAATTATATTATTGTTGCTAAATAATTCTCACAAAATCCTCTATATGTTGTAGTGAAATAAAAGTTCTATTGAAAATTTAGCGGTAAAAATTTTAATTTGCTCTTGAATTATGTGAAATTGTTTATTTTTTGCGTTCAGTTAATAATGTTGGTTAAAATTGGTCCCGTCGTTAATTACCAAACTGGCCTGCACTAACTAAAAATGATTAGCACACAAATCGCTTGATTTGAAACGAAGAATGACATAAATGATCATTTTCAATTATTCAGAAATTATATTTAATTTTTTTTCCCAAAAGGACAAAGCACATAAACATGGAACTTCAACAGTAATTCTACCAAGCAAAACTCATTATTTTCAGCCATGTAATGAGAATGCTAATTATTTCAAGATTTAATTAATTTGAAAATTCGAAGGATTATAAGATGGTTAATTATATATTCCTACAGCTTTTTTTTGCTATTCGTGTTGGCATTATAGAATAATAAACTGATATGGTATGAGTTATTTGAATCAAGGATTTTATGAAAATAATTGTTCAATTTCTAATGTGTATATTCTATTTTTTTTTCAAATCCATATACAAAATTATAGTACTAGGTATGTTATTGTTATTGTTGTTGGATTGAAAAAAAAATGATGAATGAAATTATAAGCTTCTTTTAAGGCTTGAACAATTCTTCTCTCTTTTTGAGTTAGTTTTTGGATTATGAATTAAGATCAAGATTTAATTTAACATGAATGATATGTACCTCTAGGAAACCAGACAATTGTGAAGGTAAAAATACTCTCGATTCATGAATAAGCACACATCAGGTCGAACAGTAGAATTCCGAATGTCTAGATCTAGGGGGTGGTGGATTGGATAAATGAATGGAATGTCCCACATCAATGAACAAATAAAATCATGAGCTCCTTACAAAGCCTGAGCAATTTTGTTCTCCTTAAGCTAGTTTTTGTTTATAAATTAGGCTCAAGAACTAAAAATAAAAACCTTAATATATAAAAATTCCAGCGATAATATACACTACCTAGGATCACTAATCGATGCATATATAGTTGAATATCTTTAAAATAAATTTATTTTTATTACAGAAAAGAATTAAAATTGATTTATTAATTTAAGAACTAGGTATGTCTCTTACTAGGAGGATAAAATGAAATAAAAGGCATGAAACGACAGAATTTGAAAAGAAAAAGAGAAAAGAAAAAAGGTTTCATCAGTATATATCATTGGAAACAAGAAATATTCCTTCCCTTTGATCAATTATTTTTATTAGAATTTATTTTTATTTTTTATTTTAATTTTCTGACATATTTAAGACCACAAAATCAAATAATATTTTAATACATTATATATATATTTAGTTTATTATCACAAAATTCAAAAATATTCCTTACTTTCTTAAGTTCTGTATTGAATTAAACTACATAAATTAATTGAAATATTGGGTGTAATGAAAGAGTTTGTGTCAAGAAATAATGAGTAAAGAATGTGCAAAATTTTTAGAAGGAATATTAATTACTGTTTCTTGATAGGTAAATTTCTCAAGTTATCATGACAAAAGAGAATGCTGCATTTAACAACTTACATCAATACAACAGTACTAATATATACTTTTAAATAAATATGAAAAAAATAAATTACACCAATCATTTGCAACACTTAAAAACAGAAAAATTGCAAAATAAAAAGAAGACCTCAGACACTTTTAAATATATATTGAAATCTCAACATGATATATATATATATATATATTCACCAAATTCCAATTACTTGATAATGGAATAGTTTCAAATGTTGTATTTCATTTATACGTTTTTCCCACTTTTGCAATCTATATATGTTCATTAAAATAGAGTAATATGCGTATAATTGTATATAATCAATAAATAATATGTATATTATACAATAACAACAACATACTCTGTATAGTCACATAAGTGGGGTTTCGGACCGGAGGATAGAGTATACACAAACCTTATTATTATCTTGTCGAGTAGAAAGATTGTTTTTGAAAGACCTCCGACTCAAAAAAAACAACACAATATTATAAAGACATAAGCAATAGCAAAACAAAAAAGTATACACATACAAAACAATAAATAATAACAAATAAAAATAATAAACCTGATCGACTAATTCACATAAAATTCCTTAATAAAAAGGTGATTACTAATTACACCTCGACCAAACTTTACTTAATATTTTTGTCTTATGATAATATTCAGTCATGATGATTTAGACCTAGTGGCCCGTGGGGTTATAATATATAGAGAATATTTATTTAATTCGATCGTTGTGTATGATAATATTCAAACTTTATATACTTTATTAGGTGCTATATATCACCTTTAATTTGCCTTTTTGAGTAGCACCAATATCATGCATATCCCAATATTATTCTCAACCTTTTTAAGCTTCTCAATTCTCCTTAATATATTTACTATCATTTATAATTATGTTTAATATTATATTATTATTCAAAATCAAAACTCTTTCCAGTATTTGGGTGTTTCATAACAGGTAAAAGACAGAAAGTGAAAATGTCTGACTCAAAGTGAACAAGAAAATAATAAAATAGAAAGTTTAGTTGAAATTTAGAAAAAAAATTAATATCAATTGTTTGGGACAGAATCCTTTTACTTTTTCCTAGTTTCCTTACTTTTCCGACATTTTTTATTAAAAAAATAATCTTATAATTTATATTTTTACAATGATAAAAATATATGAATTAACGATGAACAATATATCTTGATAAACATATAAAATTCATAGCTAATTTTTTTTGTAGTAATGAATTAACATATATTATCAAAAAAAATTGTTAGTTACGTACTATATTTAGCAACATATATAAATTTTATAGCTAATTTTTCTTCATAGTTATACCATTAGAGTACCTAAGAAATAAAGGCATTCAACACATAAATAGTAAAATTAATAATCTGAAAGTCTAAAACAAGTTAAATTATATTAACGTATATAAGTTAAATTCAATTTTTATTTATTTCTAAATATTTTTCTGACCTTCAATTTTTTTTCCAAACTTTAGTCTGCCATAGTAATCATCACGTTCTGTAAACTGTACAAAATTTTACCTACTGTTGATAATTTCCTTCGATGGTTCCCTGTATTATTTGCGTATATAGATAGATTGATAGCTACAAAAAAGAGGAGTATTGGGTAACTTGGTAGGGTATAGCAAGGTTGATTAACCAAGTGGGGTTGTTTTATATATAAATATTTTTTTCGTTTTAATTCATATGATGTTATTTGTATTAAATTTAATTTAATCTTTTAGAAGGATTAATAACGTGATCACTTATGCTTTATTAGTGTGATTGGATATAGATGGATGGAGGTTGAAGATGAACACTGTTTAATTAGTTCCAGAAAACACTTTCTACATTTAAAATAATTTACTTTTTTGTTTTATTTTGATTTGACATCGAGTTTGAAAAAAGTATAGAAATTTTTAATCTTGTGGTGTTAATTAAAGATATGTCAAATATATCAAAATATACTTTAATCTCCTGATCTTAAACATGTCACATGTAAAGTCAAAATTAAAGAGTTTCGAAAAAAATAAAAACAGGTTTTTTTTTTTTGTTTTTTGAAATGGACTTAGAAAAGTAGGAAAAATAAATTGAAACAGAGAGAAGAGAGAGTAACTTTTAAATATTTATTTTACCCGTAATAAAACTATTACAACATATACAAATGTCTATGACTCATTTTAGACTATAAATTTTAAAAATTATTCTTTTTAAAAAAAATATGTATTCAGTCAAATATCGTCGCATAAATTGAAACAGAACTTTTAAATATTTATTTTACTCTTAATAAGATCATTACAATTCATATAAATATTTCTATAACTTATTTTAGACTATAAATTTTAAAATTGCTCTCTGAGAAAAACTTAGTCTAATACCGTCACGTAAATCGAGAAAAAAGAGAGACTATATATCAAGAAGTACTCCCTCCGTCCCTATTTACTTGTCCATATTTCCTTTTTTAGTTGTCCCTATTTAGTTGTCCATTTTGACAAATCAAGAAAAGACAACAAATTTTTTCCTATTATACCCTTATTTACACTTCTTGAAAATTGTAAAAGTGTATGTTGTTTCCCTCCAATTTATTTCACTTGAATTCAAATAAGTGGTTGTAATTTTGAAGTGAAAAGTTGTCATAAGGGTAAAATTGTAACTTCACTATGCTAATCATTGTTGCCTTAATCTGTGTGCCATTTCTAAAGTGGACAACTAAAAAGGGACGGAGGGAGTACTACTTATGAACCAAACCTATTGTCTAATATTCTCTTCTCTTTCTTTACATTGTTGCTCTTGCTAAAATTTTGCTCTGAACAAACTATATATCCATTGTTATAAGATAGTGACTTTTGAGAATCATCCATCATCTTCATACTTCACAAAACAATTCTTTAATTTCTTCATCTTTCTATTTTTATTTTTTTTTTGGTCTCTTTTTATTATTATTATTGGCGTTATTTTTACTCTACAAATTATAATTACAACTAGCTTAGTGTAAATTGTAAGTGCCACTTGTTTTACTCAAAACAAAATTGATGCTTAGTTGTTTTGTTAATTTTATCCAGAATTTGGATTTTGTGTATCTGAATTAATTTTGTTTGGTTCAATAAAAACCAAAAGTTGTTACAAGCTAAAGTAGGTGTTAGATTTGTATTTATTAATAAATTGTTAGTATATAAGTATGTATAATGAAGAAGAAATGAGGAACAAACAAACATATCATCAGAACACCGGTTGCTTTATCTTCTCTGAAGAAACAACTAGTGTTATTTCTTCCATGGCTCAAAACATGATTTCGAATCACAACCATCACGAACAACCACAGAAGATCAAGAAGAAAAGAAATCTCCCTGGAAATCCTGGTACTTTAAAATTTAATTTATATTTTCTTTTACCTTTTTTGTGTATCACAGTGGTCTGGGGCGTAACTTGTATCCACCTCGATTGTTTCGCCGATCGTATCTGTTATCAATATAAGTGTCGAGTAACTTTTTTTTTGTTAATTGAAGCATCCATAGATGGAAAAGAATCATTTAATGTTTTTTTTCAACGCGATTGAAATTTTAATCCTGACATCTCATGATTTTTCGCCGCCAGATGAAAAAAAAAGGAGAACATTTTACATAAATAACCTAGATTGATTTTTGTGTGTGAGAGATTTAAATCTTGATATCTCATGATTTTTCTCTGCCAGATGAAAAAAAAAGAATTTTTTTATATACATAACCTAGATTGATTTGTGTGTGTGTTGCAGGCGATTTAAATCTTGATATCTCATAATTTTCCGGCGCCGCTAGGCGTAAAAATGAAAAATTATGTATAACCTAGATTGATTTTTTTATTTTTGTCTCCGACGCGAATTAAATTTGATTTTTCATCGGTCAATGCAAAAAAAAGAAAAAATTATACACATAACTTAGATTGATTTATCATTATTTTTTTGTCTGAGCGATTTAAATTTTGATATCTCATGATTTTTCACCGCTATGTGCAAAAATGAAAAATTATACATATAGTCTAGATTGATTCTTTTTAATTTTTGTCTCAGGTGCGATTTAAATTTGATTTTTCACTAGTCGATGCAAAAAATATTTAAAAAAATTCATACGTAACCTTAGATTGATTAATTTTTTCCCCCTTTTTGGTCTCGATTCGCATTTCAAATCTTGATATCTCATGATTTTTCACCACTAGGTGAACAAAAAAAAATGTTAACATACATAACCTAGATGAATTGATTTATTTTTAGTTCTTGCGAATTAAATCTTGATATCTCGTGATTTTCACTTTAGGTGCACCAATTTTTATTTTTTGACATACTATATACATAACCTTTATTGAGTTTTTGTTACAAAATTAAATGTTGATTGTTTGTTATATGTAACAGATCCAGATGCTGAAGTGATAGCTTTGTCACCAAAGACTCTTTTAGCTACAAATAGATTTGTGTGTGAGATTTGTAACAAAGGATTTCAAAGGGACCAAAATCTTCAACTTCATAGGAGGGGTCATAATCTTCCATGGAAATTGAAGCAAAGGACCAACAAAGAAAACAAGAAAAAAGCTTATGTTTGCCCTGAGCCAACATGTGTTCATCATCATCCTTCTAGGGCACTCGGTGATCTCACTGGAATTAAGAAACATTTTTGTAGAAAACATGGTGAGAAAAAATGGAAATGTGACAAATGTTCCAAGATTTATGCTGTTCAATCTGATTGGAAGGCTCACTCTAAAACTTGTGGAACAAAAGAGTATAGATGTGACTGTGGTACCCTCTTCTCCAGGTAACGCACGATTTAATTTATATAAACTGACATGAGTTATGTTGCTCGATAATATTTTTGGAGAGTCTGACCAATATTCAGTTTTTATGAAATGTTACATGTATTTTTTTTTTGGGTATGTGTATTCCTTATGTCACTCGATAATACTTTTTTGAAGTGTGTATTTCTGTAAGGCTAAATCTTTTTTTGTTTTAACAAAATTTGTGATGTCATATATTGAGTTGGGATGTGTTTGTTTTTATTAGGAGTACTTAGTTTTTGTTTTGTGGCTGTTTTTACTCAAGAGTAGTGTGAACACTGAATGGAGTGTATGGTTTTTTTTTTCTTTGGTTGAAAAAATAAGAATAAAAATAAAATTTGTTGTGGCAGGTAGCTAGAATAGAAACGGACACAAATAAATACAAATAGTCCTTGTTGACTGTTGACAGAGGGATACATCTAACAATAGGAAAATTAAATGCATTTTTTCCTCTATATTTCTGAAACATGCCAAGGGTTTAGATTTACTTGGCACTCAAATGATTTATTTTTTTATTTTAAAATGCCAAGAAATCGGGATCTTACGTTACCTTTTTTGGGATACGTTTAATTTGACTTATAAAGATGATTGAGTTGGTTCAAGAGGTTGTATCCTATAAGGGAGGTCAGGGTTTGGTTTCCCTTGTCAACGCATTCTCAATTGAGCTTATCGCACCAGACTTACTGAGTGCGATTTACATCTTATGTATGAGTGTAGCCCGAAGGGTGGTAGCTACGAGTTTTAGTGGGGTTTCAAATTTATTTATTCTTTTACATAAATGTCAAGTATAATTTATTCTCAACTATAGACAGAGTCTGTTTTAGTCCAAAATAACGCCCCGGTTAGATATATTTGATGCTAAAGTTAGTTTTATTCGATTTTATTAAAAGAAATAATTAATAACATAGTGACATCCTAAAAAAAAACAATCAAGAAAAAGGTTGAATGCTTTCTTGTGACTTATGGTCGAGAATCTTGAAACTCTTATTGTTTTTCAAAACTTTCAATGGAGGGTATCATTATTCACTTGGCAGATACCCTGTGTACTTCTGAAGTCATCATAGCTACTGATTAATGTATATTGATTTCGATATTCAGTAACGGATTCAAGATTTTCACTCACATAATTTTTTTATAAAAAAAATAGTGTAGATTTAAATTTTGAACCTCTAAGAAAATTTTGAACCCCTAATCAATTACTGAATCAACCTCTAGTTTTATGTTTAAGAGATTCAAAATCTAGACATATATCATCTATACAATGTAATTTTTTTCAAAAGAATTTGAGTGAACCCTTCGCGACCCCTAGATTCACCCCTGTGTGTATTAGTGTATGTATGTATTTTATATATACCAATACAAAAAATGAAAAATATTGAAAAGAGTTAAATTTGTATACATCATCCTGTACTATATATTACTATTTATAGTATGAATCAATTAAATTCAATTTCAAAAAGTGTGTTATAAAGGTTGGGTGGATTAGTGCATGTTGTGCATGAGAGCTCAAATTTCAAAGAAGACTTTTTAGGTGAGGCAATATGTTATGTGTTGGCCAATTTTTTATATTTTTTTTTGCTATGCTTTTGCATGCAATTGTTAAAACATCAGTCAACTGTCGTGTCTTTATCTTCCTTTTTCTCTCTTGCTCACAACAATCATAACCATTATTCTATCATTACATACTGTTAATTTTGACTCCATTTTTATGTGATTTATTTTCTTTACCTTTTATCAAAGTTTTGTGACATATCTCTCCCCTAACGCATGCACAATTCTATCTTTTTAGTTAGGTGTCCCAAAGATAAATCCTTTTATCTTTTTTGTAAATCAAGAAAAAGTATTGATGGTGCATATATTTCATGGGGGAATCCTATATTAAATGTCATGCTTAATTTTTTCTATTTGCAAAATGGAACTAAAACACTTTTTTAAGTGAAGTAAATGTTTCTTTCATATTGTGTATGCATAGAAGTTAAACTCATCTATTAATCTTGTTGATGACTCTGTGATTCGTGATGATATTTATTGTTACTACTTGTTTAATGATTCAAATGAAGAGTGAGGAACACTAATGAATCAAATCTGCAATTCTACCTTAAAATAGTTTAATCTCTAGTCAATATTATTGTTATTTATTACAAATTCAGAATTTAGATTTAATGAGTTCTGCTATTTATAAATGTGCCAATATTATTTATACTTCCTCAATAATATTTGAGTTATAGGTAATGAATTTAAATCATGTCATTGAATATTGTGTTAGTTTCTTCATTATTATATTTCTTTTTTGTTCTTATTGATTTTGATATGCTTACTTGAGCCGAGGTCTAACTAAAACTATCTCTCTATCTAAGATTGTGTACATATTGTCCTCTATGAATATTACTTGTGTTGTTACATTGAATATGTTTGATGTTGTGTTAGTTTCTTCATTTCTTATCGATTTTGATATGTTTATATTTACGCCAAGGATCTATTTGAAACAGTCTATCTATCTTCACCAGGTAGTGATAAGAATGCCGCCCTTCCCTATTTTCAGTTGTGAAATTACATTGAATATGTTGGCGTTGGTTGTTGTATTGAATGTTTGTAAATGGATTTGGCAGGAAGGACAGTTTTGTGACACACAGGGCATTTTGCGATGCTTTGGCTGAAGAAAGTGCCAGGCTCTCAGCAAACTCAGCTCTTATGCATAGAGCCGCTGCTGCTTCCACCATTGCTAACTCAGCTGCCAATGCCGGCGAACCCAGTTTCCATCTTGACCAATCATCGCTCTTCCCTTTCCCGGCCAACCAGCGCCATTTCGCCAACCCTCCTCCTCCGCTGCCAATCTCCGCTGCAGCTACGGCGGTGACAACCCATATCTCCCTCAACCCATGGGACCCCCAAATCCCGTTGAACCCAAACCATACCCATGAAGAAAATCACCACCAAATTGCCCACCCTGTTCCGATCAAGACTGAATCCATTCACTTCCCAATTTCACCATCCCTTCCGTTTTACCATGACCAACATTACCCAGTTTTCCATAGGGGTTCTTTCTCCATCCCATCCCCTCAACTCTCCGCTACCGCATTGCTTCAGAAAGCAGCTACTATGGGTACGAACTCCACTGTGAATTCAACCATGGCTCATCTAAACAGAGCCACTCTCGCTCACGTGACTCCCAATGGTTTTCTCAGTTTCGGATCTGAAAACATACCAGGCAATTGGCAGAAACGGGACAATCTGACTAGGGATTTTCTGGGTTTGACAGGAGATCATCATCATCATGATCATGATGATTCTTCTTCATCAGCTCGTGGTGTTGGTGGTGGAGGGCAGGTAATGCCGCCCAATGGGAATGTGGGTAATGGGCTGCTGTTATCATATGGTGGAAATAGGATGCAGGACTTTCAACAAACACTTTATGAGCGTGACAATTCGGTGTTGAAACATCATCAATTGGGCTTTGGTTTTGCTGCCGCTGCTGGTGTTGGTGCTGCTGCCGCTGAGAGTACAACAGGAACATGGGGAAATTGCTGATGAAAGAAGCTGCTATGAATGGGTGAATTTGCAGAGATTCACTGTTGGGAATTTACAGAGATATCTCTATCATGAACAGAGGAAGAGGGACTAGCAAGAAGCTGCAACCAAAAAAAAAAAAATAGAAAAAGAAAAAACCCCAAAAAAAAAAAAAGACAATGAAAATAGATCTTTTAGTTTTTCTTAGTTTGCAAGAACCATTTTTATCTTTTTTCTGTTTTAGTTTTTACCTTTTCTATGGATATGGTACTTTTTTTAAATTATCTAAGTTTTTTTTTTTCGGATTATATTACTTTTGCACTTGGTTTATCGTAACTGTATTTTTTATCAGAGCAGGAAATCATGGAGGGCGAGGATTAAGTTTGAAGGTTAACTAGTTAAATATTCTCGTATTTTGTGCAGGAGAAGTAGTGGGATAACTTCCTCTACGCATCTTATTTCTTTTCTTATAAGTGTTTTACTATATGTTGTTTCACTAGTTATTTTGTTATCATATATTTTTACTATCATGTTTTGATTTTTTTTTCCTTGTTTGTTGAGTTGAAAGTTTGTCGAAAACGCTATTTTTATCTGAAAGGGTTAGGTAGTCAAGTGTTCTAGTGTTAAAAAAAATAGAGGAATAACTTTCTCTATGATTATTATTAGTAGTACATTATTTAGTAATTATATTGTTTCTCTTACTTTTAAGTGTATTACTATATGTTGTTTCACTCGTTATTTTGTTGTCATATTTTCTTGCTATTATGCTTTGATTTCTTTTCTTATTTATCAAGTCAAAGATTTATCGGAAACGCTTTCTTTATCGGAAAGGATTTGGTAGTCGAGTGTTCTCACACTTTGTGTGGGAGAAGTAGAGGACTAACTTCCTCTACACTTCTTATTAGTAGTAGTATTTAATAAAAGTTGTTTCTTTTCTTTTAGGTGTATTACTATTTACTGTTTCAATAATTATGTTGTTGTCATATTTTTTTGCTATCATGCTATGATTTATTTTTTTGTTTATCGAGCTAAAAGTCTATCAAAAATAAATTTACTATCCCCATTAAAATAACGATAAAATCTATGTATATTCTACTATTTCAAATCTCATTTATAGAATTACACATTGTTTATCTTTGCACTACCTTCTATTAATATTAGGGGTGGGCATTTGGTATTCGGTTTGGATTTCTCAAATTCGGGTTTGGTAATTTGGTAATTGGTAGTTTAAAGTAGATGTCAAATATCAAAATTTTAAATTTTGATTTGGTAATTCAGGAAACAGTAAATTAAACTTCGGTTTGATACGGTATTCGGTAATACCGTATTGAAGTTATAACCGATTGTATTACAAAGTTAATACTATTTCTCCAATTATTTCTATATTTTTTTATATGGAGGCACAATATAATAGAAGATCAACAAGTAATAAGACATCAAAAAAAGCAAATTGATACAACTAAAAGACATGTATTTTGATTGTTCATGCTTATTCTATAACTTTCTCTTTGGACTTGTACTAATGAGTAATGGATATGTTGATGTATGACCTTCATTAAGTAAATAATTTGGTATTCGGGAAATACCGAATACCAAATGTTACTATTGTCTCATACCAAACCCAAACTTGAATACCATAATTCTAAAATTTTACTCCCGAATATCATACCAATTACCAAAAATTTCGATTCAATTCAATTCGATAATTCGATACTTTATGTCCAGCCCTAATTAATATTGATATCAAGTATTTTTTACCGTCAAGAGTTTGGCAAGTAAAAAAAGAACAAACCAAATATTCTTTTTTATCTCAATAAAAGTTTAAATATGTTCTATCATTAATTTCATCATCCTCATTTGCACCATACGCCATGGCTCAATATACATAATGAAACTAAAGGCAACTAATTTTTCGTAAATGTTGTCAAGTGTATTGTGGACGTGGTACGATAGATATAAATTATTATATTAAAATTGTTGTTTTATAGTGCAATTTCAATATTATGGTATTTATTTAGTATATCTTTTAATTTTTTTTTATTTGATATGATATTCAATATTTATAAAGAAAATATATCAAATGTCATACTGAAGTATATTTTTACATATATTATTCATATATATATATATTATACTTACAAATATAATTAGTAATAGTACAAAATTATTATTTAGACCTTGAAATTTTGATTATTCTATTTTGATTGGAATGTTCTTTTTTGTAATTGATTAATAAAAAAATGCTTACTTTTTTAAAAAATATTTCTATATGTACAAAGTGATAGTATGATATAATTTCCTAAAAATTTGATGTCACAATTCTCTTACTATATGAATATATGTAAGTTAATATTGAACAAATTATAATTTTTGATTTATCGTATCGCAAAATATCACAATCAAATTTTAAAATATTAAATTCTTCTAAACTAATTTGATACTAATGATATAATATTTTTAAAAATCAAATTTACTGAACAAAAATTTTCAATAATATACCATAGGATACCTCTAATTAAAATAAGAATATTACTATTATCCTACTCCAATAATTCTTGCTATGAAGAATGTTTTAATTAGATTTACTCCTAAGTTTATTTTGTTGCTAATCCAAAAGGGACAGAAGGTCCTAAAAAATACATAAGGTAAATTTTTTTTAGTCATTGTAGCATTTTTTAAATAAAATAATTACTTTTAGGATTACTTAACTACACTCCTTTACTTATCTTAATATCCATTTATCCCTACTTATTTCAAAAATTTCAAAAATCTCTTATTTACCTATGTATCCCGTGCACAATGATATGTATCCCGCTATGTGGAATGTATCAAACTCTATGTATCCCGTGCATAACGTTATGTATTCCACATGTATCCCGTGCACAACGCTATGTATCCCGCTATGTGAAATGTATCAAACCTAATGTATCCCGTGCACAACGCTATGTATCCTGCAAACATCATTTTTAAGGGATTTTTGGTAATTATTAGACGCTTATATAATAAATAACCGTTTTAAATCACAAAATTGAAGAATATATTTACTCTCTTTTTTTTCTTATACTTAAATCTTAATTAGGCTAATATCAAATGAAAAACAAGAATACTTTAGTCAAGTCTTTCTTTGACTATATACTTCAATTTTTTGGAGGATAGCCATTTAAAGCAGAGGGTATAAATCTTTTTTTCCTGTTTAGGTTAATGCAATTTTGGATGGCCAAAAAGAAAAAAAGTTAATGCAATTTTAGGATTTACTGTGAGAAACTCTGAGTAGGGTCAATAAATTCCATCTTTGACCAAATATCAATTACTGCTACTACCCTATATATCCCATATTTTTGCAATAAAACAACAATTATAATTATTTCATCATGCTATAATAGTAGGGAAGGAAAAAACGAGCAATATACAAAGAAAAATGTTTGTCTTTTTATAGATGATACTTTTAAAAAATATAAATTGTATTTTTAAAAAATAATTTATTTTTTTTATATTACTTTATTTTATAATGAAGCAAAAAACAGTATATTAAGTGTATTTATATGAAATCTAGATTATTATCCTTATCCCTCTCGGATATATCCCTCTCCTCTTGGATACATTCCTATCCCGTCTTGGATATATCTCTCTCATTAAGTAATGTATCATTTGCAATCTGTGAGTTATGTATTCGCACGTATCTATCCGAGATCCTATAATTTTAAGGATTTTTTGTAATTTAGAAAAAAAATAGAAATAAGATGTAATTAGCTCTTGATACTATGAAATTTATAATTTTTACTGAAGAATATCTGAATGTCAAATTCATATATTAAAAATTCTTGATCCGTCTCTAGTCCGGAGTAGTAGGGACTTTTGGTAAGAGAGGAAAAGCATTTGTACTCCGCATGCTGCGTATACTTTTGGGTTTATCCTCAACTTTACACTTTTTCTGTAGGATTTACCACATTCAAATTATAAAAAGTTCGACTTCCAATTTTAGAAAGGACAAAAAAAAAATTAAGATAGTTATTTATTTTGCCCTACCATATAAATAAAATAAATTGGTACATGATCAGTTCTATTTTCTGGTTGAAGTCATGATTTTATCTCCAACGAAAACAAATACGAAGTCATACATAGGTCTTTCAAACATTTATTTTATTGCACAAAAATTATTTAACTATTTATTTGCAAAGAAAAAGTTACTTAACTTTATTTAAGTATTACAAAAGTTACGAAACTGTTTTTTTAATACTAAATATCATAGAAAATATCTACGCTATTTCCTCTAGGTCACCTTCTTTTCTACTTAGGCATAGTTGAATCACTTTTTCACTACAAAAGTTAGTTTAGTGACATTAGAGATAGTTAGGTAAAATTGAGTGATTTTTTTGTTAACAAAGATGATTTAATGACTATGATATAATAACATAAAAATTAGTATATGATTATCTGTGAAATTAACCCCGAAAATTGACTGTATTTGCAAGTCAAGTTATCCACTAGGAAAATGTCTATAGCTATAGCCTATAAGCCTTATTTTATGGAATAGACAAGACAAACGTACATTAAATTTAAATAGAACTTTATGATTAGTCTTTATGAATTCTGTTATTTTCTCGATTCAACTTGAGAGCAACAATCTTTAGACAAGGTTTTTCGAGTTAAATCCTTAATACTTTCTTTAATAGGGTCGCATCATATTTTTCGTAGTTTATTAAGTACCTCTAGTTGAGTTGCTAAACAATGCTTGAATTGGAATGAAGAGGTCGATCCCCACATACAATGGTGAGCCACCTTTGCACAAAGGGAGTTAACTTACACCTCTTTATCGGAGAATTACACTGCGTAAATATGCCATGTTTTTTTATATGTATATATACTCTATGAAGTCGTTTGGTGTGAGGTACAAAATATAATAATTTTAGAATAAAATGTAGCATTATTTTATCTCACGTTTGGTTGGAGGTATTAGATTGTCCTTGGACTATTTATCCAACCATTAATTTATCTCATATACATGATAGAATAACTTATCCGGGGATAACTTGTTCCCAACCAAACAGCCCCTATATGTATCTCATTAGCTTTTTCATGTGTTTACTTTCTTATATTTTAAATTTTCTTAGTGAAAGTCCTGAATCTGTCGTCAGAGAAATAGTCTTAGAGAGAGGAGAGCCGAAAATAGTAAAAGTATACACGAGTAGTGGGAATTGGGAAATTGTTGAGATGGAATTGTGGACCTCTCTCTTTTGAGTTTAAGAGGGAATTATTGTAAAATTTTCCTATTTCCCATGCATCAATCTTTTTGTTTAAAGTACAACTCCCATGCATCTATTTTTTATATGAGGTATGAGTACTAACCAATTTTACAACTATATACACAAAAAGGAAAAAAAATAGTGGTGAAATCGAAGCAAGATATAGGCCTTTTCTAAAGGGTGTAAAAATAAAAAAAAACATGCATGTAAGCGTGAGTATAAAAGGTCACTTAGTGTGTAACAGTGGTGGTCCTTAAATTAGTGGTAGAAACAAAGAACAAAAGATAAAGAAAAGAAGGTTAAAAAACTAAAGATAGAGATGGAATTATATTTGTTGAATTAAATTTAAGAAAACAGAACAAACAATGTCAACGGTTTTCATAAAAGATATCTTCACAAAACTCTTTGTGGGCACATTAATTCCATTAGGGATTTCTTTATTTTTGTGCACCACACTATATACCCCTTTCTATTTTTACCTCCTCAATTCTGACAAGAAAATTATTACATTTTCTATGACCACTAAACAAATAACTTGGAAATCATGCGAGCAAAAGATCCAAAAAACTTTGGCCTCTTTTCCCTTTTTCATTTGTCAATTGTAATGGGGATTGAGGTTATTAGACAGGATGTGACGCAACTTCACCTTATTGAGGATATGATCCTAAAATAAGAGAGCGTAGAAGTAGCGGATTAGGACAAAAGGTTAATACGTAATGGAGTGTTCTCTTACTTCCTAAAGAGTTTAGGCTTAGTTGTGTCTGTCGTACGTATTAATTTTATTCTAGCGTATATATATTTTTATAATGTTTCGATTATTGCACTATTTTGTTGTTGTTACTATTTTCGTAGTAGTTACTATATTTTCTTCACTGTCATTTTCCCTTTTCATACTTAATCTGATTTGTTGTACTTGAACCGATGGTCTTTCGAAAACAGTCTCCCTACCTCCACTAGATAATGATAAGATATGCACACAGTCTACCCTCTCCACATCCCAATCCTCTAGTGGGTATGTTGTTGCTGTTGTTAATATCAAGACCCAAAGAAATATAGATTGTAGTTTAAGCTTAAACTAGTTATACAAAAATATTATTTGATGATCAAGTCCAACACTAATAGACAGTAATATATTTGTTTTCTAATTTGAAGTCGACTGATGGTTGATGCCATAAGAGGAGAAGTCAAGCAGTTCAATGCAAGTATAAGCAAAATTTGGGAAGATATTTTAGCCCAAAATATCAACGGAATTTATACACATTTAATTTTGCAGCAAGTTGCCTTGTCGAATTTTATCTCTTTCCTATATTCGATTCCGGAAATATTCTCTTTTTTTTCCCTAAGTGCATCATCTTTGTTCAAAAACCTGGAAACATAGCATGACCTTGATGCTACTATTAAGGATTAAACATAAAATTCTGGGATCTCTACACTTGATAATAAGACACAACTAGTAAAGAGGAAACATGAATGTCACAAAAGAAAAGATGAAAGAAAGAATCACATTCCAAACAGATAGTCTCAACAAAAGTCTATTCAGCATCCAAAGTTACTTGCAGTGGGTCTTAAGGAATTTATAAAAGTTGTGACAGTGTAATTATGGTATATTCGAGCTTTTAGAAAGTCAACATAAGTTGCAGGTCTAAGGTACATTATATACCATTTGCCTACTAAAAAAGATCCTCTCTTTTTTTTTTTTTTCATCTTTTGTTCTGTGTCACAGCCAGATAACAAAAGCTTCTATTCTATCCCATCTTTACCTTTTATTCCTTTCCTCCTTACAAACCCAATAATTACCAAACCTTCTTTACCATGCCTTAAGTTTCTTTTCGATTGAACTTCGAATCCCCATGCAATGCAAGTGCTGCTTTACTTGAGAACATTCAAGTACCATGCAAAAGGTAAAGGTCTATGACACATGTTTCTAAAGAAGAAAAAAATCAAGGCACTTATAGATACATGGATAATTCCAACTTGGTCTTTCGCAGTGCGGGAATCTGCAGGATGCATGATTTTCTTTTGTCTTACTGCTAAAGATTTACAGAGAACAAAATAACATGGAATAAAAGAACTATATCATTAGTAGCCTGGGTTTTGGGGTCCAAAAGATTTCAAATCTCACATAAATTTGACGAAAATGTCAAGAATGATTCCTAATAAAGTACTGCCCTTATCTATAAAGAAAAAGAATATTCAAGGTCATTATCATCTATAAGCTCTCTTTATGTTGACACCCAAATCAATATTTTTGAAGCTTGTTAACTCGCTGACGCTAGCCATTTAACCTTCCTCCTACGTCAACCCCACGTTAAAAAGATACTAAAGCAATCTTAAAATCAACTAGAGCGGAAAGAAAAAGCACAAACTGTCATATCGAGAATCTCCTTACAAAATATGATTCTAAACAACGCAACTCCCAAATCCAAAATATTAGAGGTATTAATTACACAATATAAACAGAAACAATTCTGAACTTCAATATGAAATTATGTCACAAAATCTACAAAAACACGCAATAAAATGGCAGCTAATGTAAGTAGGGACTCAGTAATATAGGGTTACAAGTGCAGTACCAAATGAAGAGGAAAAAGGATGAGAGGGAGAAGTCGGTTATCCAATTTAAATACCAAATGAAGAGGAAAAGGGTGGAGAGGAGAAGTCGGTCATCCGATTCAAAGACGGTATTCTTTTTGAAGTGCCAGTTGGTATCTATTTGGTTTGTTGCTTTGGCCCATCAGGATTATTTCCCAGGTACTGACCGAGCACATTTTCAAATGCCTGTAATGTCATGATAAGCAAGGATAAGTTATTGTAGTCTTCCTCGTGATACAATGACTATGACTAATGACTAGAACTCGAATGAAGAAAATCCAGCCTTAACAGTTGGCATTGACATCACATACTAATACATAAGTAAGAGAAAAACGAAGTTGACGCTAGGAAAAGAAGACATTTTGCTTCATGCAGTATGTTCAAGTACATAAATAAATATCACACACATGAATAGAACCAAATCAAATAAAACAACTTAAAAGCCCTGCAGTTTAACTGATCTAAAACAGAGTATGGTATTTGTTGAAAGACTATTAAATAACTCAAAGAACCCTAGTACAACCCTCCTTGAGCACTTAGGACACTTTGGGCTAGAGATTAAGTAGACTGATCATCTGTCAAATGTTTCTACCACCAGTTCAACAATGATATTTATTCATATCATTATAGAGAAAAAACAGCATATAAAAGAAGAAATATAAATTCCATTCCTTTCACCAGGAAATACGGACACCAGCTTAATAATCAAAATTACAGACTGCATGTAAAGTTGAATATCTTCTCAAAAGAAAAATGTAAGAGTTGAATAGCAGATAAGTAGCACATAACCATAAGGCTTTAATAGACGCACCTGACGAGCAAATAACTCCTTGCCATTCAGAAGTACATCCATAGCCGCAGACTGGTCATCAAACACGCCATAAAAGATCTGGTAGAATTGGTTCCTGTATGCATCTAAGTTAACTGGGATATTAAAAGCAATAGAAATTTTCTAGTCCACGGAAATGCATGTGGATGAAACGTACTGGTCGTCTCCTGAAATTAGCTGATCCATCTCTTCAAATTTTCGAGTGAGGATTTCCGATCCAACAGGAGTGAGTGCATGCAATACTAAGGCCTCTAATGTTCTTGGAAAATGGTTCTGGAAATGAGAAGTCACCTCATTAAAGCAATGAAAGGGGAAAAAGTAACTACCACGGAAGAGCTGAATGGATTGAGATGAATAACGCATTGAGAAACTCTTAATAAAACAACAGGCTGACTAGAAAAAACAAAGTGGTCTCAGGGAAAAAGGAGCAAGATAAAACAAACCCTGATAAAACAAATCGCATAATCCAAAAATTTGTCCAACCTCCCAGATGCTAAAGCATTTGAGGGATAAGGCTCACTCACTCAAGTATTGGCATAAAATATTTGTCCAATATAGCTAAAGAAAGATTCCACCAATTTTGATTTTAATACACTGGGGATTCCACCCTACAAATGTGGGAACTTTAGGACCAAACCCATAGAAAGGTTATGAAACAGGATGCAGCAACATTTAAGCTTGCAAAAATGTCAACAATAGAACTTAACTCATAGCATTGGATACTATTGCATGCTAATGAAACAGATTGAATCACAATTTAACAGGAAATGGTAGCATAAGTCAAATAACCAATAATCATACATTTTCCAATAAGATGTTTCTACCTTTACAAGGCTCCCCCCAAATTTCAACCCCAAAGGAACAGAACAGTATCTTAACCTTTTTGTCTTACTCAGTTGGACTATAGGCAATAGCATATACATCTCCTTTGGTAATTAAAAGATGCAGAGAAAACATCAATAAAGTCGGGTCGAAAGGAAAGAGAAGAAGCTAAGATTAATAATACAGGGCACAAGATAACCAAGATTCATCGAAACTATTGTTAATAATGAACTCACCGCCATTGCAAGAAAGACACTGTGGATTCCAAGTGGATGAAGAGTCAAAATAAGATTAGCAACTGGATCATCGCTGGTGCTACATGAGTCCTCTTTTCTTTTATTCATCTCATCATTCTCCCCAGCAGATGAATTATCTGTAGATTCCGTCAGCTTGCTTGGATTGAGACGGTTATGAACCAATAAAATAAGTTCACTCAGAGACTGTGATGCACATGGTTCCAAATCTTGCAGCATCACTTTCGACTTAAGCTCATCTTTTGAACTTCTGTCGCCACAATTCGTGCTGATTCCTTGGTGTACATGATCTAGTGAAAAGAAGAACAGTACTCAGAACACATGAATGGCATACAGGCGTCAAACGTTTCCCCTATACAGGTATTAAAGAAGACCCAAAATTGAAAACTGTATATCAGTGAATACTCGAAACTGGCAAATAGAGAAAATGATTTACCTCTATATGCATTATTAGGCTGGGAAGTAGTACAAGTCATAGTTTTATCCATACTACTTGAAGGAAAATGCAGCATCTTATTCTGCCCTGGTCACCAAAGAGGGAGAGATGAAAATAATCATGTATATACTTTTTTTGAACTTGAGAAAAACGATGATAATCACGTATATACTTATTATCCAACAATATGGTAAATCCATCTTTTTTTTTCGATAAAGTTAAAGTTGCAATATGGTAAATCCATCTTTTGCATTAATGTTTAACAATTCAGACCAATTAAAAGTACAACCAAAAATTTTAATAAGAAAGCTGCCTATGATAATACTACATCAATTGTTTTGAAGTTGAAAGAACTGTTTTCCTTAATCCATCTTAATTGTAGTCTTTATCAGCCTCTAGCATCACCAACTGCATTCAATGTTACCAAACAGTTCTTCCTCACTTGAAAATTTCTTGGTGTTTGTTAGATTCCCATATTACTAGAAGATATTGGTTGTAATCTCTTTATATGGTTTGAGAAGTTCTCATCTCTTTATATGGTTGTGTTAGGCAGGATCAATAACACGGTCTCAGAGTAGGTCATCCCACATGTTTGGTTAGCAAATGTTGAGCTCCCATGTTATGTCATTCATGCTCCAGATGTTCGGCCCCGTGCGTGCGTTAGGGTATTACAGTCCCACATTGTTCAGGGTATTGATTGTGATCTCTTAATATGATCTTGACGTTGCCTCATCATATAGCTTTTTGGACTGAATTAGGCCCATATTTGAACTTTCTTAGCAACGTCAATACTCAATATACACGTCTAAAGACTATTATCTGCCATGTTATCTCAAATCACCCATCAACTATCTTATAACAATTCATCAAAGCTTTCTTTTGCTTATCCTATCCTCATCACATTGTGCACTTCATGTTTATCAAGATGGATCTTTAATGCTTGAATGTTTCTTTGAAGTCTTAACCACCAAAATACCAAGTTCTGGTTTTATTTATTCCTTTGTTTGACCGACAGGTCATTGGAATTAGTCGATGAACGGCTTTAGTTTATTACTTCTAATTTCAACCGATTTAATCAAACAATATATGGTACTTGCCATCTCTTTTCATGGCAATCCAATCATTGAACATGAACGTATGTTTCAAACATAAAGACATATGATTTCATCTAGTTCTGAAATGACATACTCACCATCCTAGAAATGATGTACAGAAACATCTTGACATGTCAGAACACATGGATAATACACACACCCAAACCCACACACCCTAGCAAACCCAGCCCAACCATCCTCCAATGACCCCCTCCCCCCTCCCTCCAGCAGCCCCCAGCCATTTTTTACCAATTCAAACCATTCAACAGATCCAATACAAAATTTAGCATGACAAAACAAATCAGCTCATCCACCACAATATTCGAGCATCACCCAACAATGAATAATACAGTACTCTACTACTAAGTTGCATGGACTCTTCACTTTCAATACCGCACCCGTGTCGGATTCTCCAAAAATACACTACTTTTGGAGAATCCGACACGCACCAGTTGACATTTTTGAAGAGTTCGAGCAACATAGCTCTACTAGACCTGCTCAAACAACGATAAAGCCCCTTAGCCCTCATTTGCAGCGATTGTCAAAGGTGAATCTGCCTGGGACAAAGATGGTGAAAAATAGGAGGAATTTTTGGAGTCAAATCCCACTGAAGGAGACAGCGAAAATAGCACCTCATCTACGAGGCCCTAATGAGAACAGATATAAAACCAAGCAAAGGGATAACGAAAAGGAAGAAAAGAAGCAGATTGCTGACGGAAAGAAACAAGAAAATGCAGAGAAGGAGAGATCAACTGCAAGAAAAGAAGGTAAAGGTAAAGAGGTTGCAGCATAATTTTTATGAAAGGTTGCTGCAACCTTACTAAATTTAGTTAAGCAAAGAATGATGTGTGTTGTGTACTGGAGTAGAGGACGTTAGTTGGATGTCAGGGAAAATGTGGAGGGAAAGTAAGGCATTAAAAGAAACAAACTCCAACAATTAGAGGATTTCAATTATCCCTTTTTCGTAAAATTAGATGGTCTTCCTGAACGGGCCTTTTATTTGTAGGTAACACAGACAGAGCGAACCATGAAGGTAATGAAGTTACAAATGAAGAGCAATTTGAAGAAGGACCTTTAATCTATATATTGACCCCTAATCGAATTGTTTGGGATTCAGAAGTGGAAGAAATTGTATTATCTACTAAAAATGGTCAAATTGGCATATAAGCTAGCTGAGACACATCATATGATATAATAGACAAAATGCCAGTGAGACAACTGACAAAAATGAGATAAATCTCCGGGCAACGAAATTGAATCAAAGCAATGTTTAATGATATGTGCCAGTTTACGTGGAGGATGGTGAATACAAACAAGGTTTCGTTTGGTGAGTTAGGTGAAATCCCAAAATGCCCTATTTTTATAACCTAACACGAACTCTTCACTTTTGATGCCGCACCCGTGTCGGATTCTCCAAAAATACACTACTTTTGGAGAATCCGACACGCACCACTTGACATTTTTGAATTTTTGAAGAGTCTGAGCAACATAGTTTATAACAGCAAGGGTATTTTTTGTTTGGCACCTTCTACAGGAGTACATAGTCCAGTGAAAGTCAATAGTTGAGGGGAAAATTTGGACCTCTTCCTTTATTATAAATAATAAAAATACTTCTTGAAAAAGGTTCAAACTTTTAGATGATGATGTACTACTCACAATTTAATACACAATAAATGCAAGTATAGTTCCCAGATTCGAGTCTCAGCGTCATCCATTGTCAAAGAATTCTCATGTACTTAGACTAAAGCAAAATAATTTGTGTCGCACATGAAGGGACGTGATAAAGACCAATATATGTGTTACTACAGTAATAAACTTTTGAATTCACATAATTCAAAAATGATGAATAGAGATTAGGAAAACTAACCATTTCCTTAGCAGTCAATCTTCAGTTTCCAACGTAAAGGTGAAAGAGCACCAATGAGCATAATTATTAGTCTATTGTTCTTTGTAATAATACAGAAGAGCCAAAAATAGATCTGATCAATGTAGGAGATGAGGGGGACAAAACTTACCTTTTCAATATTCTACGCAGATAATATGCATCCATATGCTCCAACATGCCAGATATTGTCATGGACCGCCACCAAAAGTTGACAGCGATGGTTAAAACTTCGCTATCCACTTGATGAAACCTGGAATATCAACGCTAATGACTAGGTATGTTCAACAATTGATAAAGAAAGAGGAGAAAGCTAAAATGCTGCAACACAACTACATATACACATCATCCAGAATGAGTTGATAGATCTAGTGACCAACATCTAAAGACATTTGGTTCCTTCTCAAAAACAAACAAAAAACATCTGAAACATATGGTTACATTGGAGAGTTTCCCACAGTATACATTGCTTCCATCTCCAACAATTGTGTAAAGAAATAATACATCTCTTTCAAAGAACCAAATTCATTCTAAGATTTCAGTAGTCTACCAGAAATCCAGATGTAACTATTGGAATAATTTACAGAACACACTGAAAAGCAATGAGGAACATTCAGTGCAACTTATGCTTCTGTAGGAAAGCACTCCAATAGAATTACTACACCAGTACTTTCAAGTTCAACCATATAGTACTGTTGATATATCATTTTTTAATTGACAGAATAAGTAGGTACAAAGTAGAAACTACAAATTGGAACCTTAGAACATACAGACACAAAAATCTAAGGAAGCATTACATGACACATGTAGCTGATGAAACAGAAAAATTATCCAAAATGAGTAATCTACAATTAGAGCATACACTACACAAGTTATTATCTTGTGAATTGTGTCAGAATTGTATGTTTTCTGCACCAGAAATTCAAAGGTCCCAATTTTGGCCTCAGAACTTATGCCATGGACTTACCTAGATGAACATTTCCTTCCCTAGACCAGTTAAGACCATAGAGGATAAATACTTCTTTAATGATATAATCCATAGAGAAACGCAGACTTACAATATTCAGAGAGAAGGGGAAAAGACCAAAAGAAAAACATATCATGCATATTTATTATTTAAGCAACAAACAAGACAGGGTAATATCTTACCATCCTTCAGGAATGAACAGGGCATCACCAGCATGAAGAACAACCTTTTGCGAAAAGTCACTTAGGCATGTCGCCCTTGGATAGAGTGAAAGATCTGGTTCTTCTAAAGTAACAGAGCTGCAAGGAAACAAAGAATGGAAGTAGTAAATTGGCATGTATATCATCCATGTTATGAGCTTATGGCTAATCCAAAAATGAAAAGTGCACAAAAAGTACATAAGATTACATATAGGAAATGAAATACCTGTGGTTTGAAGCCTCCCCATACAGAGGTAGTGGATATAAGTAAGGAGTTGCAGAAGGTGGCCATAAAGTAACTGCCAACCAAATAAAACTTTTGAGTAAGTTTAAATAATCCAACAAATTCCCCGGAAGGCGGAGTAGTTGATATACAAAACAGACAAGTGGGAAAAAAAACCAGTTCATTGCTAATGGATCATAACCAGATATAATGGAAACTGATAATTGTGGTAGCTCCTGCTAGTAATTGTACCAAGTAGGTCAGAACAAACAGGCTGAGGCATCCTTTATTTTGGATAAATTGATAGATGTTAGAATAGAAATAAGTATTTCCTACTTAGAATAGAAATAAGAATAGGAATAGGAATAGAAATAAGAATAGGAATCCTAGTTGGAAAAGGATTCCAATGTAGTGTCTATAAATAGGGTCTCAATGTAACTATTTAGATACACAATTCAATAATATTTTTCGTATATATTTTCTCACAATAGACATCAAAACAAAACCAAATACATTAAAACTGACAATTGTGGTAGCTCCTACTAGTACTTCTGTACTTGTAACTAGCAGGCAAGACCAAATAGCCAGAGGTAATCCATTAGTAATGGATAACAAATATAAGGACCCATTATATTCCTCATCTTCATTTTATCTTTAAAACTACAATCTGTGACTACCAGAAATCAAAGCTAGCACAGAATATTCCACCAAGAAGTAAACTGCCATAGCTAATCTTTCCTTCCCAAGACTCAGAGGAGAGAGAGAGAGAGAGAGAGAGAAAGAGACAGACAGACAGAAAAAGGAAACAGAATACTCAAAACGATGTACAACTTTCTATCTAACTGGTGTTGTTCGGTCACTCTAAATGTACAGTGATGGAATTGGTCCCACAATCTCCCACAAGAAAGAATACCATAGCATGATAATGAACCTTTTTCCTGTAAAATACAGAAATATCTAACCTTCCTTGCATCCAGAGACTATACATAAAAGGTTGTGGTGTGGATCGTAGTGTGTGCTGGATCTAGCCTTCATGCTGTTCATCCACAAATTAACAGAAGACAGGCTTTTGGTCTCCAAAGGTACAGGCTGCAAGGTAGAGCTTTAAATGTCAGTTCAATAGAAATACTACACCCAGAAAGAAAGGGTTGATCAGGCAGAGGGAATGCATTCATTCTCCCACCGTTTGAATATCTTCTCCAAGGCACTCCAGTTGCATGTGTTCATTTTTCTCAAAATTCAGAATTGGAACCTGAACACGAAAAGATTTTATCCAGGATTAGTAGCATTTCTCTAGAAAGAAAGAAATGAGACTACTCAGTCATCATCAGGGAAAGATATTAAAAGAACACAAGCCATCAGCTGGTCCCAATATCCTATCATCAACAAAACTATCACCTGTGCTAAATAAAATTGCTGAGGAGCTTCTTCAAAATGTAAATCAGTTTGCTCAGTGTCAGATACTACAAGACTATGCTTCTGAGATTCCAAAAAATCATCTCGCCTTCCATCCCTATTCTTCAATAGGCCCAAGCAATATCTGATAAAGGTAGAGAAGCTCAATGGGACCTGAAGTGGAGGGAGATATATGTTAAAGGTCCAGCTGAACAAAATAATTCTAGAGTATGAAGTTTGCATTTCATGCTCTTGAAATATCTCAAAACAAAAAAGTTACCCTTTCATGGCTTCTAATATCACCATAAAAGACTGGTGCAGATCTGGACAGCATAGCTTCCACAGCTACTGAGCCTACACGTTCCTACATAAGTAAATGGAAGTTTCATAGAGAACACATCAGTCACTCGTCTTAGAAATATATGTGGAGTAAATGAATTTCATAAATACTTCTTTTCATTCACATGATTGTGTTTTACTGTCCTGTACCAAAACTGTGTGAGCATGGAATCCAGTGAAAGTCACATAAAATGTTATGTGAAAGTTTTAAACCCTATCAGATAATTGTAAGCGTCGCTAGCATCTGCTTCGTGAATCTCAAAGGCAGAAAGATTTTTTTTTTTGTTTTGATAATGTAGAAGTTCAAGTAATTACCTTTCAGGAAAACAGAAAGTGATTAAGAACACTCCTCTTCTTTTTTTTTTGAAATTGGCAAAATGTTATATTCATCAGCACCCAGATTAAGAACATTCCTTCTTCCAACTTATTGTACATTTGAGGCATCTAGCACATCCAAACAAAATATTGCAGAAGAGAATGAAAGACTTTAAGCACCCGAGGGTGTCGCCTATTGGTCAATGAAGTGGGCTGAGAACCATGACATAAGTTCAATTCCTAGCAGAGACAAAAAAAGACTGGGTGGTTTCTCTGGTACCTGTGTTGATGGGAGGTAGCAGATTACCTATGGAATAGTTGAGGTGCCCACAGGCTGGCCCAAATACCATAGTTATCAAGAAAAAAGGACTTTCTTCTCAAAAAAAAAGAAATATGGAAGACTTTAGATTTGCTAGGTGAGACCAGGCTAGATGACTTTATATCATCCTCGTCATCCTAACCGCCGATAGAGAAAAGAAGCACAGATAGCTCCCTAGATAAGAATATGTTATACAAAGAAGCAAAACCCATACCAGAAGGCTGATAACAAATAGAACAAAGAAGCTCCTCTACGATGCAAATGAATCATTTATCTTTCACTCTTTCAGCATTAACTGTTCGAAAATGCCTTTAAAAGTCTATCTCTTTGCTTCTTCTAATCACTACTCTAATTGAATGTTGTTATTTTTTAAATTTGCTCCAACAATTCTTGCTTAATTAACTGTGGATAGGATCAATTTAAGCATTTAACGTTCCTATCTGCAAGAACCTGACAGGGAGGAAGTAAATATAAGTCAGCACGTTCATGTGAAAGAGGCAAGTGAAGAGGCTTCCACCTCCCACAGCACTGTAGCTTTGCAAGAATACTGTGGGAAGTGCTTATCAGTTGGTGGGGAATCAGCTCCCAACTTTAGGGAGTGTTTCAAGTGTCAAGGGACCAAACCAAACAGAAACAGATCAAGGAGGGCTATCGGGCATGCTATCTTTTAAACGACAGGGACCGAACTGAGAGCACAGGAGAAGGGTGTTCAATGACGGGAAAATTTGTATGAACAGATAAAATCAGTTTTTTATTCCTTTGGCTAGTTTAGCAGCACGAGGCAAGTTTCAACCTGTATAAAGATTTGATGGGTTTCATAGAATCCCTCAATAGTCCTGGCATCATCTCATGTAAGTTTTAAGTCTTTGAACAGATAAAATCAGCTTTTTATTCCTTTGGCTAGTTTAGCAGCACGAGGCAAGTCTCAACCTGTATTAAGATTTGATGGGCTTCATAGAATCCCTCAATAGTCCTGGCATCATCTCAAGTAAGTTAAGTCTTTACGAAGAACAGTGACTTACTTAATTCAGATTTGATATATTCCAAGTTTTCCTCCTTTACATGTATGTGAGTCTTTCGTTTGGTGTAACTTCATGTTATAGACATCGGATATATTTCATTATAAAGACCTTTAGACAGAGTTGAGGAGGAGGAGACGATATGCTATATTTCTGCAATCCGAATCTTGTGTAGGTCTTTGAGAATATAACTTAAAATTATCAATTAAAAAAAATAATTAGCTTTCAATCCGATCACTTGTTTCTGGACACTAATGCTCTCGAGCTTCTCTACATTTCCACCTATACTTTATGAGTGAAATGAAAGAGGAATCAGCTCATTATTCAACTAAGCGAACAGACAGGTTCCCCGTACTTCAACTTTAGTGCATTTGTAATTGTAAGAGAAAGAGATAGCTTGAGAGAAGTTCAAAGTTATTTGAGAAGATTAAATTTTATATGGATTTAGGAACAAGGCAGTTACTTCTTCTTTTGTGTTCTAGTTTTTCTAGTTTTTCAATTATTAATTATTGGTTTTGTACAACAAGGCCAGATGCTAAAAGCTAATAACTGATTTCACTTGCATAAACAATAGATCAAACAACAAAAGAAGTTGATGTTTTCACAATTCATATTAAGTCTTGAAAACTTCATTGGTGGCAAACAATTTCAGTTTCAATGATTTGCAACTATAATATTTATACCTCCAAATGTCATTTTATACCCATATTATAGCTTAGTTCTACAATAAATTCTATTGTATTCTCATGATTTATTAGTGATTTAGTCCACGAACTAACATATGTGAATATATCTATTGTGTGGGATGAATTTGTGTTTGAATGAGCTAAAATTGGAGACAAAGGAGTTAATCTTGAAGATGGAATGCATTGGAGTTGGAGCTAGAGCTAATGTATGAATGGGAAGTGATGAAAAATCAAGAAATTAGAAGTTGAAGGAAGAAACTGCACTTCAGTGGACCAGCTTGGAACAGAAACTCGAAGATTTCCTAAAGGCAAGGTCCACGATAAGAACATGCCACAGACTTGGCACACATCGGAAATAACTCCTATTCTACTACAAAATAGAACACTTATGTGATATTTTAATCATTCGATACTTGGTGGAAACCTCTTGGACGAGTTGGGGAAGTTATTTAGGGTTCTTTCTTGCCTTTTTACATTATTTTAGTTCTCTTCAATCTATACAATTGTTATTCGAATCATTAGCGGCTAGAACCCTCGTTTCTAGGGTTGAGGCAATGAAACATGATTGTATAACATTGTTTTGAGTTCGTTATTGTGGTTTATCATTATTGGTTGTTCTTATGTTCGTGTTCTTACTACTTTAATGATTAGCTATCATTATAGTAAATCTATAAACCTTTTGTGACGGAATCTTAGTTAGAAAGAAGGACATAAGGAATGAGTTCTACTTTCTAACTAAAATTAGGGATTAGATTCGCGCAAAGGATACGGATATACCTAGATCGCCCCATTTGGTTCAAATACGGGAAGATAACTTCATGCACCAGAATTGGTTGGCCTTTCACACTCAATGATGTAGTTAGGCGTCCAATTGTGGTAGAAGGTTAGAGGCTCGGGAGACCATAACCATATTATCAACCCCATGAATCAACAATTAGGATAGGTAAACCAACAAAGAAACTTAGTGTTATACATGATTGTGAAGTACGCCTTGACCTCGAAATTCCCCTCTCATTGTTGACAACCCAAGTACTTACGTCCTCTCTCAATTTACTTCACGTTAGAAGTTACAGCACTTCAACTGTCTTTCGGTTATGATCGCACTTGTTCATCTTAATAGTTTAACTTGAGTTAGTTATTTGCTAAGGAATCTTGTCCCTGTGGGTTCGACATCCGGTTCCTGAAAAAAGTCACTATATTACTTGTATGACTACGTATACTTGCGTGTGCGTTTGGAGGCAACAACATGTTCCCCGTACTTCAACTTTAGTTCATTTGTAATTGTAAGAGAAAGTGATAGCTTGAGAGAAGTTCAAAGTTATTTGAGAAGGTTACATTGTATACGGACAATAGGAACAAGGCAGATACTTCTACTTTTGTGTTCTATTTTTCTAGTTTTTCAATTATTAGTTACTCCATTAGTTTTGTACAACAAGGCCAGATGCTAAAAGCTACTAACTAATTTCACTTGCATAAACAATAGATCAAACAACAACGGAAGTTGATGTTTTCTCAATTCATATTAGGAATTGAAAACTTCATTGGTGGCAAACAATTTCAGTTTCAATAATTTGCAATTACATGCAAATTCTAGACCTCAACTCCAGCAGTAAGAAATTTCGTGTAAATTCCAACAGTGCTCATTTTCTTTTTGTTTCTATTCATCATACTTATTTTTTAGTTAGCTTAATAATTTGAACAGAATCAGGCATCATTTAATAGCATAAGTTGCAAAGCAACGAAACAAGAGAAAAGAATACCTGCAAGTAGATTAGGCCACCGTCCGACGGGTTCCATTTTGAGAAAGCCTTCCAATTCTTTATGCATCCTTTGAAGACCTAAACCAAAGAGAAACAAACAAAAAAAATGATGAGCACACCAACATAAACAAATTTATGTGTTCATATAGTGCGATAAGCATATTTTCTAAGTTAGAGAAGTCACCGCTGGAACGTTTTTGGGTTCAATTTGAGAAGAGAATATCTCCGGTGACGGAATCTCGGTAAATGTGTGAATTCGCAAATTTTCTTCCACCATTGTTACTACACTGGTGCTCTGCTCTTGCAACAGAAGATACTCGCTGCTTGATGTTTACGTGGAGTGGACTGGAACATGCGGTACAATGGCTTTGGAAAGAATTTACGAAGCCCAACAGTGTTGAATTTTGAGAAAAATACGGCCCAGAACGCTCGGCCACGGGCCATCTGGTAAGAGCGGAGAGCCGGTTGTTTTTTTGGGAAATTATACGAAATGAATTATGTAATATAGCTATAATTTTGATTATTTTTAATTAGTAACTATAGTTTGGCAAAATTTTGATATTAGGTTTCCTAATTGTATAAATTCAGAATTTGTATAATTCAATCTCTAATTGTATAAATTCAGAATTTGTATAATTCAGTTCCTATAAATACAGAATTTGTATATGCTTACACTAGTTATTTGTAAATAATTTATGAAAAAATTAAAATAAATTACCTTGTTTGTATACTTTAAAGCGAAATATGCAAACAGAGTTCTGAAATATTTCGAAATGTATAAATACAATTTTTGTAGATATTTACCATGTTTGTATAATCACAAGCGAAATATACAAATGGGCAAGCGAAATATACAAACGGGAAAGCGAAATAAACAAATTGCAGCCTCCATAGCAAACAGAACTATAGTTATGGATGGCAAATACTGAAACTATAACTGTAAAGTCTTATTATATCTATTATCTTTGCTACTTCTGAAATTTTCTCTTGTTTATTGTGTAATTACATCAAATAACCATTCGGTCAATTTGATTAAAAAATGGTTAATTTCTTCTCCACCTTCGTTGTTGTCGTCGTGCCAAATTCTTCTTTCAATTTTTCTTCTTCTTTTCAAAAATTCAATGTACTGCAAAAGTGAATCATTTCGAGTGAATTATATATCAACAGACTCGAAACATTGAGAGGATTTCATATCTAAATTTTGAGATTGTTTAGAGGTGATTTTGAGTTGATCGAGATTGAAAAGTCGGTGTATATTGCATGTATACTCAGTGTATATTTCATGTATAGTTAAGTTATATTCAACTTTTTGAGTCTATCATAATTAGTGGTGTCAAATGGGCGGGTTGGGTTGAAAATTGTGATATTAAAATGGATTGAAATAGAAATTGGTTTGGGTTATGACCCGCTCAAATTTACTTTGGGCTCAAATGAGCTAAAAATCGGGTTGGGTCATGACCCGCCCAATTTGGTCCGCCTAATCTCAGTCATTTTAATATATTGTTATTTACATTTTATAATCACAATTTGAATTTCAACTAAAAAAAAAAGTTACAAATGGATAGATAAATCTCAAAAGATATAAATAGATAGTAATGCATACCTTAAATGTGAGAATATACCTTACACTTATTCAAATAAAGAATTTTAAAACAGGTTGAAATTTAATATTAAATTGGGCTCAAATGAAGATTAATTTAAAATGGGTTAAAACTTGAATGAGTTGGGATTGAGCCTAATTCAAATTATCTTTGAGCCCAATCCATAAAATTCTGGACAGATTAACTATATTTGGCTCATTTTGACACTTTTAATCATAATGTATAGTCGGTGTATAGTTCATGTTAGGTAAGCTATATTTGTATAGTTAGTGTATGCTTTCTATGACTTTTAGCAAGCTATATTGTATAGTTATTGTATATTTCCTATGATTTTTAGCTTCTTTTTTTTTTTTTTTATGTAAATAAGACAATTGTATTTGTTGTAAACTAATTACTTTAGTGTATATATTTGAAACTACCCCTTTGTTTTTTTTCTTAAGTTAGAAATCCTAACTTATGGCTTTCGGCTTATTTGAGGAACTTTCAAAAACACATTATAATTTGGGATTAGTTAAAGATGTATAGCTATAGTTTTCTTAATTACAATTTGTGACTACATGTTAGGAGGATGAGAGAGGTGAGAGAGATTCGGAGAGGGAGGAGAGAGGCGAGCAAGATATGAGAGGAAAGAGGCGCGCAAGATACAGGAGAGAGATACAATAGATTTATATATATGATCGATAATTGTATCACGGATACAATTGATTTGTATTAATAATATAATTGTACCGTAACCTAGTTACATGTTAAAAGGAAGAGAGATGGGCGAAATTGGAAGAGGGGGGAGACAGACGAGCAAGATACAATAGATTTGTATATCTGATCAATAATTATATATTTAATCAATAATTGTATCACGAATACAATTGATACATTTGATTTGTATCAATGAAAACATTTGTATAAAAAACTAATGTATTTGTTGATACAAATAAGTTGTATCAAGTGTATTAACGAATACAATTTATTCTATTAATGCAATTGTATCAAGTTATATCATGTTCAAAAGTATTAACGAAATACAATTTTTTATAAACAGAGACAATTTGCATCAACGAATACAATTGTATCAGTGTTGTATTTCGTAACAAATTATTTTTGTAATATGCATGTGTTTTGTACCATTTGTAGCATTGCAAGACACCATTTGTATTTTAAAATTTAAATCATAATCAAGGATCTCTATCATTGAAATATCTCATTTGTATTTTGTATTACTTAAAATGATATGTATAGTTGATAATTACCATTTGTATTTGTATCATTGATCGTTACAATTTAATTAATATCACTGATCGTTGTCATTGGTATTTGTATCACAACGAAGAGGAGGCGAGAGAAAGAGGATAAAGAGAGGAGAGAAAGAGAGTGCAGAGAGAGAGGAGAGGTGAGTGAGAGAATGCAGAGAGAGGGGAGAGACGAGAGAGTGCTATAAAATCATAACTATAACTATGGATTGTAATTCTTTTAAACTATAGTTATGTATAATAAATATAGATCATAGGTTTATCTTACTATGTATTATTTTTTTAAAAATCATTTTAGCTTAAAATCAAGTGATTATAAGCATTTTTAAAATTTATCCAAACACTAAAAAAGTCCTTAAAAGATATATCAGCTTTAAAGCACTTAAACAAATCAATCCAAACAGGATCTAAGTTACATATTTGATTGGTTGGTGCTAAAAATAATGGATTTCTTACTTAAATATACAAGCAACAAAAAATATATTCAACAAAATGATCGCATGTATATATAATGTCTCGATATTGTATAAATAGTGTACAAGCGTGTGTATATATATATAATGTATAATTATGTATCAGATAGGTATATATTTTCATATACATTGTTTATATAATAGTTATACGTTGTAACAATTCATCTTTCTCAACCAATTGATTTTTTTTTCAATCCCAACCAAAATTAATATCAGCATAACTAATCTCAACATTAGCAATACACCTTATTCAAATTCTATTTACACACTTTACCAGATGGCCCCTTGTAATTTCACTTCATTTTCGATCAATCAAATCAATTAGAGCAAAGTATGTAAATAATAGTCAAACATGGGCTCTATTGTGACATTTATTTTAGAAAATTGTTTGATTTTTTAATGGAAAATTCGCATATAGCCACTCAAAATAACTTAATTATGCTATATAGTTATAGTTTGTTAATTATGATTCGTAGCTAGAGGGAGAAGAGAGACGAGTGAGATTGAGAGATGGGTGAGAGAGAGAAGAGAGGCGACTGAGAGAGGGCAGAGAGTGGAGAATATATATATATCAGTTAGATAATTGTATATATGTAACTAGTATGTATATGTATCAATGATTGTATTTGTATAACTGCATACAATTTGTATCTGTATACAATTGAATCGTGTTCAAACATTTGTATTTGTATATCCAGTCTCTCTCGCTTTATACAAACACAAATTATACATTTGTATTTGTAGAATTTTTGTTTGTATAAAGCAATAGAAAGAGAGACAGAAGAGAACTAGGCAAGGAGATATTTGTATTTGTATAATTATAAATGTATAGGGCGGAGAGATATGTATTTGTATATCAATTCTCTCTCGCTTTATGCAAACACAAACTGTAGATTTGTATTTGTATAAATTGTGTTTGTATAAAGTGAGATAGAGAATAGCAGAAGAGAGGGTAGAGAGAGAGATTGGGCAGGGAGAGGAGAAAGGCGAGAGAGATATGACTGAAAAATATAGAGAGGCGAGCAAGATTCCAAAGAGAGTGGAGAGAGGTGAGAGAGAAAGGAAGAAAGGAGAGAGGCGAGAGAGAGGAATGTAATTATAGCTAGAAGTAAGTTTTGAATTGTAATTAATGCAAACTATAACTATGTTAGCTAATTAACTAGTATATGTTTGTTTAACCGCGTAATTTTTCCCTCTATTTGTTTTATGTTTTGCTTTTTCCTTATTTGTTTCCTGCTTTTTTTTTTTTTTTTTTATTGAGTGTATGAATTTGATTTTAAAAGATTTGATATTTAAAAAAAGAGAAATAGTTTAATGAAGGTTGTACTTGTATGAGTTTGTATTATGAATGTTTCTACATAATACTTTACCAACTGAACCCATAGAACACGATATTTTAAACATTTTTTAAACTTGACATTCTATGTGGCATAAACAATCAAGGAGCGTGTGATATACATGTATTAGGAGCGTGAGACCTTGTAAAAAAGGGCCTAATAGTCACATTAAGGCTTTATAAGTTATCTTCTTTCTCTCATTTAACATCATTGTTGGACAAATTTGAGTTTTTTATTGCCTCTTTCTCGATCTTCTCTCTCCAAATTTCTTTCCCATTTTTTCCGTCTTTATACTTCTCTATTTTTTTGCATTTCAATTATTTTTTTGCTTCAATTTTTTTGGTGAGTTCCATTGTATTCTTTTTCATCACCATGACACTTAGTTTTTGCTAGAATCCTAGAATGTAATCAAAACCATTAAACATATTATTGAAGGCACGACACTACTACAAAAAATATCATACACTAACATTAGGCACGAAGCAAAGCAAAACCCATAAAATTTTAAATAAAATTAGTGTAAATCGACTAAAATCTCAAAATCAAACAAAGACACAAATAGAAGATAAAATTCAAACTAAACAACAAATAAATATGAAAATAAGTTGAAAAACTTACATAGATAAGTTGAAAATCGAACAAAACCAACAAGAACACTCAAACGATTTCGTGGTAATGAAGGAAAAGTGGAAAAGAAATGGTGTCTAGACGAACAACGAGAGAATGAGGATATGAAAAGGTTTTAGTTCTTTTAAGACTATACCCACATCATTTTCTGCGTATCATCTTATAATTATTTTTAAAATTATGTGTCAGCATTCGTGGTACACGCATAACTGAATAGTCAAACAATCATTTTAAAAAATTGTGTTTCGATGGGTTTATATATAGGTGCAATTAATAAGAGGTTATGTAGAAGGACTCAAAATACAAAAAACATACAAGTACAGGGATCCATTAGATTATTTCACCTTGAAAAAAACATGAACAAATTGTTTCATAAAAGATACATAACAATGATTGCAACGGAACAAAGTGGGCGAAGAGAAGAAAAGCAGTGCGCAACGTATAACACCGGTAAGAAATATGGTTGAATGACCAATTTTTGTAATTAATCATAATTTGATTAAAATTAGGCCTAAAAATTCTTATTTTTATGAGTGTTAGCTTAATTCGTCTAAATTTTGATTATTTTTTCATTAGACATATAGTCAAAACCTTATCTCTTCTCTTTCACAACCGTCTCTCTTTTCTCTCTCACACATGATTCACCTTACTACCTCTCACTTTCTTCTCTCTCATTTTGCTCCACTTGTGAATTTTTTAACGATAAGCTTCAAACAATACTAGAATCAAACCACAAACATTAATTTGTGTTATTATCAACAAAATAAGAAAAATCATCTTCTCCTAGTTCGGCTTGGTGGGCTTTGAGAGTGTTTTAAAGTGTTATACACACCCATATTTACGTATTTTTTGTTAAGGAGATGCAAAATGAACATATCGAGGAGCAAGATTAAGGTGAACTTCATCGAATGTTACTTCTTCATTCATTACTTGGTTATTTTCTTACTTGATTATGCATTCTAACTTTTGCAATCAAATTATGAGTGGCTAAAAGCCCTCTGTCTAAGGTTATGAATATAACTATTTTATTGATTATTTAATGGATATTACCATTCATGTTTTATTTTTCAGTCTATTTTGTTGCTTGACCACCAATAGAATGAACTAATAATTACTAGTGGAACGATCGAGAGGAGAAGCTAGGAATGGAACATAGGTTAAGGGAGGTAGGATTCGTTTGCGGATGAATTAGTGGCTAGGATGGAAACATACCTAGTTTGCCCTACTTAGCTCAAATGCAAAAATAAATAAAAAAATCATTTGAATTGATTTACCACACCGTGACTTAACGATATAATTGTGAGACTATAACTTGGGTAGACGATTAGAGGTTCGAGAGGGCCATGAACATATTATCAACCTTGTGACTCAACAATTAGATAAATATCTTAAATATACTTAATAACGGTAAATACGTATGATGAAATTACGCTAGTATCATAGTCCTAGGCTATAAAACTATGTGAACCACTCATGCAATATTAAACTTCACTGCTTTACTTGCCTCAACATAATAATCGCTCTCAAATAAACAACCCAATTTCTTCTGAAATGGGACGATAATTGTTTGCATAATTATAATATTTTAATTAATAGTGTATTAACAACTAAGTCCCTATGGGATCCACAAACCTGATTGTCTAAAAGTGAATATTTTATTACTTGCGATCAAGTACACTTTGATGGGAGAACAACAATAGGTTGAGGAAGTAATGAAGAGAGATGATTAGGCAAGACGTGACGATGATGATCAGTTGATTGAGGACTTGACCTTAGATAGGAGGTTATGGATGATACAAATACAGATAGAAAGTTAGTTAGGTGATTGTGTGGTGTATCACTTATACTTCCATACTATTAGTTGTAGTATTACTGTAATATTTTCTTGTTATTCGATCTTTGTTATTGTTTTATGTATATTTTACTTCAATTATCATATTTATTTTTCTGTAGTTATTTTTAATCCGTAAGAATACTCTAGCGTGCTTTGTTTAGTGTTTTGTCATGACTTCTCCATTTTTATTGCTTTGAAATATTTTTACTTGAGCCAATGGTCTATCTGAAACAACATTTCTATCTTCCAAGATAGGGGTGAGGTCATCGTACACTCTACCCTTTCAAACTCTACTTGTGAGATTACCCAGGATAAGTTGTTAGGGGCGGGGTCAAGGTATCGCATCATAATGGATTCACCCGAACCCCATTCGTCGAAAAGTTACACTATATATATATAAGGTATTTTTTTATGTATATAAAGTGGATGCTAAATCCTCTTAGTTTCTTTATCTGTTTATATGTTGATATTTTGAATTTCCTTAATAACAAACTTGGCTCCACCACAGTATGTTGTTATTGTTGTTGTTGGTAAACATTAATTGTCAATATAAATATATGTTATTTTGTACTGACTCTGATTTTTTGATGATTGTTGACACCCAATTTTGGCCTAATATTTTCAAAATTCGTAAATTTTAAGTTTTTTTATTTAATAGTTCAAAATGATTTTTTTATATAATTTTAAATAAGTTTATCGATAACTATTCTTATTTATCAAATTTATGATTTTTTTTATTTAGTTTATTTTAAAATTGCATTTTTACATGTCATTAGTTACGTTTATTATACTTTTTAATATTTATTTTATTTGTTACATTCATTAATATTCATTTTGATATTTTGCACAACCTAAAAATTCATTCAAATACAGATAATATTTCAAACATAGATATTTTATTGATCGTTGATTTTGGCCCATGATTTTAAAATAGTGGTATTGTAATTTTCAATTCCCTATATAAAGAAAAGGTTGTCCATTAGGTCAAGGGTGGTGAATTTATTTTTAGAATAGGGCTATAAACTTTCAGATTTTTATTTACAAAAGGGGGTTTTCCGGCCACCACCACCTCGGATTCCGATAACCCAAAATCCCCCACCAACAATAACCCACCAGCAGCTCCAAACAAACTCAGGTGCTCTTCTCCCTATTACCTTTTCAAACCAGTAGCTCCGGTGAGCTCGCGCCACCTCAAACCTCACCAAATCCACCAGATCCAACCATAAAACCCACTCCAGTTTCCTTTTCCGCCAGACCCCAAACCAGCCGCTGGAACCGCCATTTAAAAACCCCTTCTATTTTTCTGTTTCTCCGGCAAAACCAGTCACTGTTCCTCCCACTACCAAACTCCTTTGCGAAACACCACCCGTTCACACCGCTAGTGACTCCGGCGAGGAGCTCAAAGCTCCAAGGAGCCGAAGCAAAAGATGAAAGCCAAACGACGGCCAGTCCCTTCCCCATTTCCTTTTTTTTTTATTTTCTGTTCATTTGTTTGTTTTGTAGGTGTTCCGTTAACGACGACGAATCAGAGCTTGAACCAATAAGTGAGCTCAAAGCTCGCGCCTGAGCGACGATAACCCCAAACTCTAGCTCTGGCGTGGCTCCACCGCCAGCGAACGGGAGTTCCAAGCTCCGATGAGCACCATCAGTCCTGGACTCTTATCATCACCACGGTACTCTGTATTTCCTTTACTCCTCCTCACGTTTTTTTTATCTGTTTTGCAAGTCATATTTGTGTTGTTAATATTTCATTTTTATAGATCTTGCTCCATTATTTATTGTTTTCATTTGTTCTAAGAGTTATATTGAAATATTGTTGGATAATGTGGTTTTTTATTATTATTTTAGTTTTAGTTTTTGTTGTTGGACACATTTAAGTTAAGTTATAATTTCTAGATTCGTTCATTTTGATGCTTTGAGATTTTATCGGTAATTAATTTGTTTTTCTAATCGGATTTATCAATTACAGTGGTTTCTTATTTTTCATATATTGTCGTTTACTGGTTAATGACTTTTAGATTTGATTTACTTATTTTATATTGTTTATTGCTATTTGGGTACTACATTACTGTTGGTTATTACTATTAATATTTTATTATTAGTAGTAGCAGTAGTAGTCTTGTTACTATATTGTTACTGTTGGTGTTGTTACGGTTGATATTATTATTATTATTATGTTTATCCTTTTGTTTAAAGTTAATTTTAGACATTTTGTGCTTCGCTAAATTGTTTTGTATGTTAAAGATTGACCAATGAAAAAATCTCTCCGTCGATTTTGGAGGCCTTCTCATTTTAAAAGACAGAAATTTAGTTTAAGTTTATATATTTTATTTGTTAAAAATGGCCAATGAGAAAATCTCTCCGTCGGTTTTGGAGGCCTCTCGATTTTAAAAGACGGAAAGTTAGTTAAGTTTATATTTCTTTGTTTGATAAAAATAGCCAATGAAAAAATCTCTCCGTCAATTTTGGAGGCCTCCATATTATAAAAATGGAAATTAAGTTTAAGTTTATATTTTTGTAAGTTAAAATGGCCGATTAAGAAATTATCGTCGATTTCTAAGGCCTTCCATGTTAATAAGACGGATATTTATTTTTTAAATTAATTTTTGATTCATTTATTTTTATTCATATTTATTTATAACTAACACTTTTACTAAGTGTCTTTAGAGGTACCCGGAGGTGCTTCCTATTGAAGTTATTCGAATTAGGTTCGAATTATACTCCTATTTATATTGTATATTATTGACGATAGGCAAATTTAGGCCGATTCCTATATTATTGTTTTATCATATTACTTGTGTATATTGCATGTTTATTATATTTGTACATTATTTTATTCTCATCCTCAATTTGAAAAAAATGAATTCAGTCGGGACCCACATTTGTGGATTTCGAAGGATGCCTAATCCCTTCCCTTCGAAATAACTTGAACCCCTTACCTATAATATCTTGATTTCGTAGATTAATTAATTGGTTTCCTAGTTTTCCTAAAATTAGGTGGCGACTTCTTTAAAATTCTTATTTTCTTAAAATTCTTTTAAAATTGAATCAATTGATTATATTTTGAGTCACCGCGACATTTTGCCCTATTTGAATAGAGTAGGGATGTGAACAGAATGACGACTCTGCTGGGGACATAGAGGTTCTAACCATTATGAATTCATCTTTCAAATTGAGGAGTATTTTTTTTATTTTATTGTGTTATATATTGTATTTTGTTGATTATTTGTATATTGTATGTGTGGTTCATTTTTCATATGTCTTCTTGTATATACATTGTTGTTGCATTCATGATATTCTCTGTTGTATGTATAGTATATCAAAGGACGGTTTTGCGGAACCGCAGCCGGACTTTTTTATACTCGACCCTTTTCCGGAATGATCGATAATTTATTGGTACGTCATGCGTCCAATGGTTGTCGTGAGTTCCAGCCTAAGTTGTCCGCTCGGGTTCCCGGTCTTTCAAAAGTCATTCTTAGTCAACTAGCGTAAGCGAAACCAAATCTTGAGTTTAGCGCATTTTGAACTAAGTTGACTCAATACCCAAGGTGGGTTGGGCCCATTAGAGGCCCACCTTGTGTCTATTTGGCTCATTGGTCAATAAAATACAATCATGCATATCTATTTAAATTTGAATAATGTATATGTCATTTGACAAAACAATGTTCATTGGGTTAGGGAGTTTAAGAATTTGTTCAAGTCAAAGAAGGATCATATTACCATTGAATCTGAAGACGTTGACATTTAGAGATAGAAGCTTAGTTTAGGATTGTACCCCTATGTGGGATCGATTATTTGTATCCCTTTTCTTTATTATGTATCCCATTCAATTTATTTACGATGCTTGTATAGATTTTAATTTTTTGTGGATAATAGAATGTTGTCAAATGGCGTAATGCATTCTTCAGATCGATAAGTCTACCCTTGGCACAAAAGGGTCACATATTTGTATAAGACGTACAATAACTATTTGTATGTTATGTGATATAATTGAGTTTGTTTTCAATCAAAGTAGTGCTTATGTGTTTAATTGATTTTATATTTTTTTTGTGATATTTTGCATTATTCATTATGAATACAAATTAACACTCTTATCTTTTGAGTTTATCTTCTTTTTAAGCGAGAGATTGATTTAGGTCAGAATTTAGAAGTCATTATTCGTCCAAAGTTGCAAGGTACAAGAGGATTCGCGAAGTCAAGTGTTTATATTTCACAAAACTTTAATCTCAAGTTAAAAACATAAATCAGGGGAGTCTTTGACTATGAGGTCACACTCATTTATTTTTTATTATTTTTGCATGTTGGCTCTGCTTTCACACATTTCTAATATTTTTGCAGGAAAACCATCCCTGACGACAGTCGGGGATGGTCATAACAATGTTTCATTCTCGTGGATAATTGGGAGAAGACACAGTTCTAAGAGACATTAAAAAAAAATACAACAAGTGGTTACTGTAAAAAAAAATGAGAGACCACATTCAACATGCTATACAAATGTCGACAGTTAAGAGGATACAAGAAATCGCTCCGAGTTTGTCTAAATTCTAAAATTGTTTTATGTCATATCTGAACGAACTACGCGAACCTGATTCTCATCTCGATGAGATATGTAGGCAGCCCTTCTCGGGTTCGGTCATTCTTTAAAAAAAAACATTTTGTACATATTATAAGAGTCATGTCTTCAGCTCGGTTGGGACCAATGCAGTTAAGAGCATGTAAAAATATTTGATATGATGAAGAAAACTAACTTTGTGGTAAACCATAGATTCTCGTGGTACCTCTTATTTGTACTTTTGTGATTCTTGAAAATTCTCTTGCATGCATTCAAGATAAGAATAAAACCAACCTCATGATTTCATATGCATAGTGTGGTGAGCCTTTAGATCAAAACTTCATTGCATCGCACTGTTGATCTAGAACTTGGCTTGAATGTCTATCGAGGCGAAATCTTGAGTAATGTTTGGTTTGAGAAAGGATTGTAGGCATTCTTTGATCCGATTGTGCCTTTCAAAACCTACCAAATGACATTAATCCCTAGTTTGCCCACTTAGAACTTGAAGTTTTTCTTTGGACAACCACACATTAGCCATTATCCCTTGAGTGCTTACATGCACTATCCCTTTATTGGCCCAACCTTCTTGAGTGTCTCAAGAATGTGCAAATTATAAGAGAAGATTCAGCTATAAAGTTGCCAAAGGCAAAAGATATAAAGTCTCCCATAGTAAGAAGCAAAAACGACGTCTAGAGAAAGAACAAAAAAAAAAGAGAAAGAAAAAGGGTTGAAAGAAATAAAGAAAGACAAAAACACCCCTACAAGGACAGTGAAAGAAGAAAAGGAAAATACTCTGACAAAAGAGGAGAAAAAGTTCAAAAGAAAGGGGTGAAATAAAAGAAAGCTCCTAGAAATAAGGACTCAAAAGAAGCCGAAATAAAGGGGTGCAAAAAAAAAAATCCAATAAATGAGTATTCAAAAGAAGTCGAAAAAAGGGAGGACATTGAAGAGGATCTAACGCCAAAGGCGTATCAATCGTCAAAAGGACAAATTTGCAGTGACGCTCTAGGAGGAATTAAGTCACTCTTATCCAAAATATATATCCTACCGTCCCTAAGCCTACATTACAAGCCAATAACAAGTCCTACATGATCTCATTTCAAATATTCTCACATTAATGGAGATTTACATAAGGGCCAAGCATATGGTATCACAGTTGCAAGCATTGAACATTCTTGTGAGTGTGAGTGGACTTAAAAAAATGTCCTGCAATAAAACATTTCAAATATGTGTGAAATATGACTTTTCTTTATGTGAGAGCACTTGAAACATGGGATTGGTACAATTCAAAATCTTTGTTTGAAGAAAGATGAATAAATCTTATTGATACTTAAGTATATTTGGGGTACCACTTGAAGCTGTGAGAGTTACCTTGAATTCAATCTTAATTAGAAAAAGAAAAAAAAAAATTACATGTGATCCTAACTGCTGGTACCAATTGTAGTCGAGACTTGACTATCTCTTCACATTCTTTATTCTTCAAAAAAAAAAAGGCTGAGCAAACACCAACTCTTTAATATTTTCAAAAACATTTTTTTAAAGATTCTAAAAAAAAAAATTGCATTTTTTTTGGTTGTCCGTTGTAAAACGTGACATTAGGTTAACCTTTTAAATGTGAAACATCTATTTTACTTCATTGAGTTGTTTGTCTAAAAAATGTGACATGTCTTTTATCTCTAGGCTTTGAATATCATAAAGAATATCGACTTTCTATTTCATCATGTTCACATTGTACATTTTCTACTGATGATCTTGTCTCAGATTCTTTGCAGTATTCATTATCTACAGGATTGAAACTACATTTGACCTGATTCCTGGCTCAAGATGATATCTAGGCGCCACGACGGCTCGATCATATACCCAGTTTCATGTTCTTTTCTCCTTGTAATAAAAACTGGGACAAAATTTTTGAGAATATCTCAAAAATTCACAATAAAGGTGTTATCTCCAGCAATTCAAGATTGGAGATCATTTTGAGATTTGCCAAAAGTTCTAACTGGGACAGAATTTTTGAGGAAGACCTCAAAAATTCCAACAAGTACTGTCAGGAGTTTGATAGTCAACTTCAAATGATTCATCATCGCTTGAAGTTCAAAGTCAACTTGCAAATCTTCAGCATTATCATGACGAGCCAGCAATGCCTCGTATAAATCTCCAATAGGATATGAGTCACAATAAGCACAAAATGGTCAAGAGTAAAAATGTTGGTTGCCCACATGTGTCAAAGTAATTAGACATTTGGTACACATTCTCTAAGTCGCTAGCTAAGGCGACATTATGTCTACTAATTTTTCCTTCTCAAGTACAGGAACAGGTGAAAGCATTGAAGCGATAACACTTTCAAGACAAATCATCGAGTCATCCACCTCGTTACAGTTGGACAATCATCGAGTCATCCACCTCGTTACAGTGCACAATCATCGAGCCATCATCCACCTCGTTACAGTGGAAAATCATTGGGTCATCCATCATTTGCATTTTTCATAGTATATTTAGTTGCAGAGAGGGCCATTGCATTTTTTATTTGCCAAGAGGGACATTGCATTTTCATTTTGCCAAGAGGGTCATTGCATTTTTCATTTGCCGAGAGGGCCATTGCATTTTCATTTGACGAGAGGGCCATTGCATTTTTCATTTACCGAGAGGGCCATTGCATTTTCATTTTGCCAAGAGGGCCATTGCATTTTCATTCGCCAAGAGGGCCATTGCATTTTCATTTTTTGCCAAGAGGGCCATTGCATTTTCATTTTTTCCAAGAGGGTCATTGCATTTTCATTCGCCGAGAAGGCCATTGCATTTAAGTCGCATCTATTCGGAGGTGAAGGATGCGCACCATATCTATTCAACGTTCAAGTCGAAGGAAACTTGCGTTGAATGATATTTGCATTTAAGTCGCATCTATTCGGAGGTGAAGGATGTGCACCCTATCTATTCAACATTCAAGTCGAAGGAAACTTGCGTTGAAAGATATTTGCATTTAAGTCGCATCTATTCGGAGGTGAAGGATGTGCACCCTATCTATTCCACGTTCAAGTAGGAGGAGACTTGCATTGAAAGAATTCTTCATTCGTCCTACCGATGGACATACATTCAAAATCCTACCGATGGATCATCATCTTTTTTCATTCGTCCTACCGATGGACATGCATTTTTATCCTACTAATGGATCATCATCATTTTATTCGTCCTACCGATGGACATACATTAAAAATCCTACCGATGGATCATCTTTTTTTATGTCGTCCTACCGATGGATCATCATCTTTTTTCATTCGTCCTACCGATGGACATGCATTTTTATCCTACTAATGGATCATCATCATTTTATTCGTCCTACCGATGGACATACATTCAAAATCCTACCGATGGATCATTTTTTTTTCATTCGTCCTACCGATGGATATACATTCAAAATCCTACCGATGGATCATCTATTTTCATTCGTCCAAACGATGGACATACATTGATATCCTACCGATGGATCATCTTTTTTCATTCGTCCTACCGATGGATATACATTCAAAACTCTATCGATGGATCATCTATTTTCATTCGTCCAAACGATGGACATACATTGATATCCTACCGATGGATCATCTTTTTTCATTCGTCTGATCGATGGACATACATTCAATATCCTACCGATGGATCATCTTCATTCGTTCTACCGATGGACATACATTCAAAATCCTACCGATGAATCACCATCTTCATTCGTCCTACTGATGGACATACATTTTATCCTACCAATGAATCATCTTCATTTGTCGTATCATAAGAGATACTACCTTGTTCCCTGTAATTTTGTCTCTACTGATGAGTTTCATCTTTGTTTTTTCGAGAACATCCAAGATGATGCATTCTCAGTTGAACCACAGTTGCGGACTACTTCAACAAAGACTCAACGTAGTGTGGAACCTTTTGGAGGCAAGTCCGGGATCGACTTCCACCACATTCCAACCACACTTTTATATAAAGGTCATGTGTTCGGCCAAAATTGGGTTTGTCAATTTTCGTTGTCCACGATTTCTTTCATCAATCATATCCAACGAAAGGGACAGCTGTTGACACCTAATTTTGGCCTAATATTTTCAAAATTTGTACATTTTAAGTTTTTTTATTTAATAGTTCAAAATGATTTTTTTATATAATTTTAAATAAGTTTATCGATAACTATTCTTATTTATCAAATTTATGATTTTTTTTATTTAGTTTATTTTAAAATTGCATTTTTACATGTCATTAGTTACGTTTATTATACTTTTTAATATTTATTTTATTTGTTACATTCATTAATATTCATTTTGATATTTTGCACAACCTAAAAATTCATTCAAATACAGATAATATTTCAAACATAGATATTTTATTGATCGTTGATTTTGGCCCATGATTTTAAAATAGTGGTATTGTAATTTTCAATTCCCTATATAAAGAAAAGGTTGTCCATTAGGTCAAGGGTGGTGAATTTATTTTTAGAATAGGGCTATAAACTTTCAGATTTTTATTTACAAAAGGGGGTTTTCCGGCCACCACCACCTCGGATTCCGATAACCCAAAATCCCCCACCAACAATAACCCACCAGCAGCTCCAAACAAACTCAGGTGCTCTTCTCCCTATTACCTTTTCAAACCAGTAGCTCCGGTGAGCTCGCGCCACCTCAAACCTCACCAAATCCACCAGATCCAACCATAAAACCCACTCCAGTTTCCTTTTCCGCCAGACCCCAAACCAGCCGCTGGAACCGCCATTTAAAAACCCCTTCTATTTTTCTGTTTCTCCGGCAAAACCAGTCACTGTTCCTCCCACTACCAAACTCCTTTGCGAAACACCACCCGTTCACACCGCTAGTGACTCCGGCGAGGAGCTCAAAGCTCCAAGGAGCCGAAGCAAAAGATGAAAGCCAAACGACGGCCAGTCCCTTCCCCATTTCCTTTTTTTTTTATTTTCTGTTCATTTGTTTGTTTTGTAGGTGTTCCGTTAACGACGACGAATCAGAGCTTGAACCAATAAGTGAGCTCAAAGCTCGCGCCTGAGCGACGATAACCCCAAACTCTAGCTCTGGCGTGGCTCCACCGCCAGCGAACGGGAGTTCCAAGCTCCGATGAGCACCATCAGTCCTGGACTCTTATCATCACCACGGTACTCTGTATTTCCTTTACTCCTCCTCACGTTTTTTTTATCTGTTTTGCAAGTCATATTTGTGTTGTTAATATTTCATTTTTATAGATCTTGCTCCATTATTTATTGTTTTCATTTGTTCTAAGAGTTATATTGAAATATTGTTGGATAATGTGGTTTTTTATTATTATTTTAGTTTTAGTTTTTGTTGTTGGACACATTTAAGTTAAGTTATAATTTCTAGATTCGTTCATTTTGATGCTTTGAGATTTTATCGGTAATTAATTTGTTTTTCTAATCGGATTTATCAATTACAGTGGTTTCTTATTTTTCATATATTGTCGTTTACTGGTTAATGACTTTTAGATTTGATTTACTTATTTTATATTGTTTATTGCTATTTGGGTACTACATTACTGTTGGTTATTACTATTAATATTTTATTATTAGTAGTAGCAGTAGTAGTCTTGTTACTATATTGTTACTGTTGGTGTTGTTACGGTTGATATTATTATTATTATTATGTTTATCCTTTTGTTTAAAGTTAATTTTAGACATTTTGTGCTTCGCTAAATTGTTTTGTATGTTAAAGATTGACCAATGAAAAAATCTCTCCGTCGATTTTGGAGGCCTTCTCATTTTAAAAGACAGAAATTTAGTTTAAGTTTATATATTTTATTTGTTAAAAATGGCCAATGAGAAAATCTCTCCGTCGGTTTTGGAGGCCTCTCGATTTTAAAAGACGGAAAGTTAGTTAAGTTTATATTTCTTTGTTTGATAAAAATAGCCAATGAAAAAATCTCTCCGTCAATTTTGGAGGCCTCCATATTATAAAAATGGAAATTAAGTTTAAGTTTATATTTTTGTAAGTTAAAATGGCCGATTAAGAAATTATCGTCGATTTCTAAGGCCTTCCATGTTAATAAGACGGATATTTATTTTTTAAATTAATTTTTGATTCATTTATTTTTATTCATATTTATTTATAACTAACACTTTTACTAAGTGTCTTTAGAGGTACCCGGAGGTGCTTCCTATTGAAGTTATTCGAATTAGGTTCGAATTATACTCCTATTTATATTGTATATTATTGACGATAGGCAAATTTAGGCCGATTCCTATATTATTGTTTTATCATATTACTTGTGTATATTGCATGTTTATTATATTTGTACATTATTTTATTCTCATCCTCAATTTGAAAAAAATGAATTCAGTCGGGACCCACATTTGTGGATTTCGAAGGATGCCTAATCCCTTCCCTTCGAAATAACTTGAACCCCTTACCTATAATATCTTGATTTCGTAGATTAATTAATTGGTTTCCTAGTTTTCCTAAAATTAGGTGGCGACTTCTTTAAAATTCTTATTTTCTTAAAATTCTTTTAAAATTGAATCAATTGATTATATTTTGAGTCACCGCGACATTTTGCCCTATTTGAATAGAGTAGGAATGTGAACAATGATTTAACAAATTTTGGGATCTAATGAGGGACTAGATCCCAGAAGAGTCTAAGAGTTACATTGAAAAGACAGTTGTCTAAAAGATACAACATACATCACCGTCATACATGTTGTGGTTGGTGCACATCTTTTGCCGAGCAACAAACTCTCAACCAATGACTTTGCTCCAAGGGTTTGTGTCCAACTTATATTAGTCTCTTCTCCAATGACACAACTTAAGTTTTTGAATTCTAAAATGTTCACAAAGCCCACAAAGCAAATGCCATTCTTTCAAGAAATATTACTCGAAGAAACAAAGGGCGTGATAGAGTTATCATCGTTCTTAGCTGTCATCTAAGTTTATATTCATATACTTATTATTTGTAGATTTATTCTTGAGTTATAAAATAACTAAATCAGTTTTTTGTCTAAGTTAGATTAACTAGGTTAGTTAGTCAAATCATCTATGTTTTAGTCATGCCTATTTTCATCATTTGTTTGATGTTCTCTTGGGTAGAATTGCCTAGGAGTGTCACCTAGAGTTAGCTGATGTGTGGGTGGAGTTGAATTGCTGCTTGTTTCTTCTTTTATCTTTGAGATCTGAGTTGATGGCTAGAGTTAGCCTTGGTGTATTGTTGAAGTCTATATTAGCTAGAGTTAGCTAGTGTAGTGCGCAACAAAGTTGTTGCTTAGTTTGATTTGAGTAACAAAGTTGTTACAGTGAGGGAAAAAGGATTAAGAGTTTAGTTCTTAGACTAGAGTCTGTAATCTGAAGTTTTGTTCCTTTGATGATAATGGAGTTGGGTTGAAATTTGAGACAAGTCGTGATTTCTTCTTCCTTGAGCAAGGGGGTTTTCACATAAACTCTAGTATTGTTTTTACTTTGAGTTATTTATTTTCTGCACTGTTATTCTATTGAAGGACTTGGTCCATTGACTAATAGTGACGCATACATTCTATCAATATATGATAAAAATGGTAACTAATATGATGTTTATCACACGCTAACTATATTAATTGTGTAAAAAAAAAGAATACTCCGGCAAGGCATGTAATTTAATCATACTCCTAATGTACTACTACAAAAAGATTTTAAGTGCAGTGCAATTCTAGCTTAAAGAATAGGAAAAATTGTATGAAATAACAAACTATTAATTCAAATTAAATGTTATAGCCATAGTTTATTTTAATTGTAATTCGCAGCAAACATCCCTTTTTTTGCCATCTTATTCGGTATACAATTAGCCATTTTCGGTATACAATTAGTCATTTTATACATTTCGGTATAAAGTGTATAAAATGCGTTTGTGTTTGTATAAAGCGAGAGAAAAGTGTATATACAAATACAAATATTTTCGTCCTATACACTTATAATTATACAAATACATATCTTATTATACAAATTACAATGTATAAATGAATTTATATAAAGCTGAACAATTTGTATAAAATTGGATGTTTGTAGCGAATTATACAAATCAAAAGCTCCATAGCAAATATAAAATTTATTATGGAGCGTAATTATGCAAACTATAATTATAACATACAAATATAATTTTTACGTTTACTATAGGTGAAAATTGCTCTAAAAAATATTCGTACAATCAATCACTTCTAAGGTTATTAGATATACATTTTTATGATATACTTTAGTAATTCAACATTAACAACCTGATAAAAAGGGTAAGTTGGAGTGATAATGTAGGAAAAATCTTTACCTTGATTATCCATATAATTTAAGTCTTTTCTTTAAATTTATTTTAATTTTTTAAAAATATCTTGTGAAAAATCTTTACATTGATTATGCATATAATTTAAGTCTTCTGTTTATTTTTTTTTAAAAATATCTTGCGACTCTACTTACGAGTGAACTATTGGTAATAACAAGCAAACAGGACAAAAAAACAAATTAAAAACCACGAAAAATATAACATTGCGAGAAAGATGTTCTTGCACATTAGTAGGGATGGCAATGGGGCGGGCCGGATGCGGGGTGGGATTGGTTTAAGGCTATGTGGGGCGAGGCGGGTTTAAGGTTGTGTGGGGCGGGTCAAATGCGGGGTAGGTTGAAGTGGGTTTTTTAAAAATTAATGTGGGGCGGGGCGGGGCGGGTTGCGGGTATATGTAATTTTATGTGGATTTAAACTTAATTTTAACTTTTTACATGTTATAAGTATAACATTATTTATTAAGATAGTTTCATTAAAGCTACTAAAATATTCAAGATAATAAATGAAAATGGTTCAATAAAAAATAATACAATTTCTTACATGTTTCCCAATTGACCTCAAAAAAATAAAATTTTAAGTCACTATCCTATTAAATTAATACAACTTAATGAAAAAAAAAATTATTTTTATGAATTTCATTTTTAGTATCAAACATAACTAAAAAAAGAAAATATTAAAAAAAAATTATGCGGGGTGGGGTGAGGCGGGTTGAAAAATGAAAAGAGTTACTATGCGGGATGGATTAAAATTTTTGTGAGTTAAGCTCAACCCGCACCGCCCCATTGTCATCCCTACACATTAGCACAAAATAAGAAATAATTTTTTTTTATATATTCTTATATTTGAAAAATAAGTTGGGAGAATTTGACTTTTTTAAGTGCCTATATTAATTATTACAGTCAATTAACGTAATGGAGTTATAAGAGCCAATCATGGGCTAAATTATGGGGTACATGAATCCATGATTTTATCGTAAAATTAGGTACGGTATATAGTTAGTAAAATTAATACTCATAAAGGAAAACATGATATACCCTCAACTTTGTTATTTAGAGCTGATATACATGGACGGACCCACATAGAGTCCGCCGGATGCTCGAGCACCTATTAATCTTGTATCGAACTATATATATCTATATAGAAATTAAGAAGCATTAGTATAAAATTAACATAGAACACCTCATAAATAAGTGAATTGATTGGTTCAATGGCTCATGGTGGGTGTTTTAGGTTGTTTTAGTGTTGCTGGGCTGAGTTCAAATCTCACACTCAACATGTTTATATATATATATATTTTTTTTTTGAACTCCTTTGGTGAAAATTTTCTCCGTCACTATCAAGCTAAGAAAACACCCAGAACTTTAAAATTCTAGATTCACCATTGTTGATATACTCCTCGATTCCTCGTTATAAAAGTGGTGCACATATATCTTTACAATTAAAAAAATGACTCACCTATACCTCTACCGTTAAAGTGGTCACATATACCCTTACCATTACAAAAGTGAAAAATAATAATTTTACACTCTCGTTAGAGGAAAATAGTATATATGAGCCATTTGTGTAACAATATAAATATATATGAGTCACTTTCATAACGAGAGTATATCAAATCTAAATAATAAAATTGAAGTATATATTGTAATCTACAATTAACACCCTCTACTAACATTAGCAGTAGTACTAACCTGCCACTTCATTGTAATGATGCATATTAAATCTTTTTGTACCAAAAAAAAAAAACCATTTTCCCTTAATATAATATCATCTCTTGACACCCTTATACTAAAATAAAAAATAAAAAAATTATGCATTTGGTAAAATGATGAGTTGTTTACCTAGAGGTCTAGAAAGTAATTTCCACTCAGTACAATTTTTTTGGCACACATGTGCTACAAATCCCAGATTCGTCATTAGAGCCAACATAATTATTTTAGGTTACAAGCTATCAATAAAAGAAAAAATAAAACATGAAGAAGGATGCTAATTATACTGTTGATGATAGTATTAGATTATTAGGATAACGACGTAGGGTAGTTGAATACTTAGACATTTATAAGGGCTTAATTTGCTTTCCAGCAACACAATGGTGAATTAATTGTGTGAACATATTATTGTTCACACCATATTACACTTAGTCTTCTAGTTGAAACATTCAGCCATTCACCAAACATTGTCATCACTTCAACATAAAGAAAAACAAAAAACTACATCAACATGTAGTGATGTTTAATTAATTGACCTAATCCACTTCAACTAGATTGATTTATAAATACAATTCTATGGTTTCATCTTTTGGAAAACTTGAATAAATTAGTCTTAGAAAAAAAGCATTCAGAGTATGACCTAGTAATTCATGAAGAGATTGGATCATTAGCTAGTAAATTTTTCTTGTTTGTTAAAATCTTGATGGATAGAATTACTTGATACATGTGATGGTGAGAGGTACTCCCTTCGTTTCTATTTACATGTCGTCTTTACTAAAAATAAATATTTTTTGATATTTGTTATTTTAGAAAATCAATATATAAATGTCATTATTTTTTCCTATTTTACCCTTGAAAGTATGCATTTAATTAACATAGAAAACAAAGTAATTAGTTAATGTTCATTGGTCAAATTAAAAAAAGGATACAATGGTAAAATTACCTAGTTTGGTAAGAGGACTGAAACCTAAAATAATGATAACTAAATAAGAATAGGGTTAGAAACTTGACTTCAAGAAAATAGTAAATAAGGATACAATTATAAAATCACCTAGTTTCTTAAGGGGCATGCAACCTAGAATAATAATAACTAAATAAGAACGGAGGATTGAAAACTTGACTTCAAGAAAACACTAAATAAGGATATAACAATAACATCACCTAGTTTCTGAAGGAGCCTAAAACTTAAAATAACAGTAACTAAATAAAAATGGAGGGGTAATAGATATTTGTAAAAATCAGTCGAGATATGAATAAGTTGATTTGAATGTTATGATTATTAAAAAAAGAAAAGGGATGACTTGTATTAGATCTCAATTTTCAGGTCAATCTCCACTAATTAATGGAAGATGTCAAGCTATACGACGTCGGCTTTGATTTTGACTTCCCCAATACGACGGTTTGGCTTTTTTTTGAATTGAAATCTTAAAAGGAGCCAATGTTTTTCTATTAAAAAAATTGATAATGACAAATTTGGAATAGACATATAGTCTTGTTCTTGTTCCCAGTGGCTAGTGCTTAGTATCTTTTTTTAAAAAAAAATAAAAAAATAAAATTTAGTGCTTAATATCTACCACTAGGATAAAAATAAAAATAAAAATAAAACTAGTGGTGCTTTGATCCCTTCCGCATGACTTTGTTAATTATGAATTGAGTTACGACCTTGGTTGAATTATATTGTTTTAGTTTTATTGAATATATATAAATTATTAGTTTAAAATTTAATTATAATTTAAATAAATAAATTTTTTAATTTTATAAACTTCTCATCTTGATTTCGCTCATGCAGTTTACTATGTTATCATTATATGCATGTAACTTGAAACTAATAATGGACAAGTAGACGTGATTATTTCTTTCCCTTCTCAAATTCTACACATTTACTTAATTTGGGATTCTTTCTCTTTTGAGCTACTAGATTTTAGATTAACAATTCGTATATATTAAATGATGGTGTATTTTTTAAAAAATAATTGAATTATTAATGCATTATGTCATGAAATTCATTTTACTCTCTTCGTCTCTGTTTACTAGTCAGATATTTTTTGATTTGATGTCCTTTTTTATTTGTCATTTTTAAAAAATTAAGGAAGGACAATTTGTTTTTCCTATTATATCCTAAATTTATTAACATTGAGTTAATGTCTTTGACATATGTAGTGAGTAAATATATTTTGGACCCTATTAATTAATAATGATGAAATGGTAAACTCACTATACAATTATTCTTTTCTTAATAGATGTGTCAAGTCGTAAAAATGGACAGAGGGAGTATATATTGTACCGCCACAGGCGCCACATCTACATATACAAATGAACTCATAAACTAGTGATCTTGCGTTTAAATTCAAATCAATTTATTCAAAATATTTTACTTTTAAGTACCTAAATTTCATTTTCCAAGTCTAGTTATGTGTCAAATTGAAATAAGTAGTATAAATTCACATTAAATTCCATGAACATGCAAGTTTTGCATATCATGAAGGTGCATGAACACCAAAGCAAAGCAAGTGAAAGTTACTAAGTATATCCAAACAATTCAAATCATAGATCATGTTTAATTAATAGGATATATTTCTTTCCCTTTAATAGGTACTGTAATAAAAATTTAATGTTTTTGTTCTTGATAGCTAACTATACAAAAACATTTAGTACGTACTATTTATTTTATATTTCCTCGTAAGAAAATACTATATTTGTAATATTGTAATTATGTTATGAAAAAATAAATTATCTTTGTAATAATCATATAATGCAATTACTGGACCGTATAATTACAATAAATTCACTTACAAAATGCCTTTCGACGGAAATTAGTTTTGAATTAAATAATTTACTAAAGTAGGTTGTACGATTCCCAAAGATAATGAATATTGATAATCGCTGATTATCCGCATTGAAATCTATTATTGGTAGTATTATTTATTTCATGAGAATAATTAGGCGATTTTATAAGTAGTGTAGTTAATTATATTATAGGTACAAGTAGATGGGAAGAAAATTATTGAAAACTAATATTTTCTTTGTTCTCATTTATATTTTTAAACTCGATATCAAATTAAATTAATTTATATAAATTGAGGCAGAAGAAGTAGTCTATAGACCATAATGAACTGCTCTCCAAATGCCGTCTTCCTAGTTACTTCTGCTTGAAGCATCATCAATGGAGACCAATAAAAAGCAAAACGCACAGTCATATGCCAAAAGAGGGAAAGAAACAAAAGACAAGAAATCAGATTTTGAGAATAGTCAGTACTACTATGCTTTTATAATATTTTCTTATCAGAAATATTTGGTGATGACACAAATATGAACCATATTGTTATCAACAACTACTATAACAATACATCTGAAACATGAAAAACAATCTCAATAGAAAGTTTTTCCTCAAATGGAATCTGAAATAAACAGGCTTTACTGCAGGTATCAAACATTGGATGTCTCTAATACAGATACCAAACATCAGATGTAAATATAAGTGTATTCAGGATTTTTGAAGGATGAGTGCACTATTACAAAGAGATGCATCTAAGTCCTAAGATATAAATTAGACCGGTTGACCTTTAAGTTCTTAATACTAAACTGTTAAATTTTAAAAATTCTAGATCCAACATATATAATACTACTAATTTTAAATTTTACTATACATATTAGATTAAATTATAAATTTCCAATGTAACACACTTAGAAATTTTGCAAGATTAAAGAAAAAAAACAAAAGAAAAATTAATTGAAACTCCAAAAGTGTTATCGATAACCACTTGGAGAGGTGTTACTAAAAAAAAGACAGATATAAGATTTAAATTTCTATCCCCACTTAAAAATGTGCACCAATCATCATCATCCTATTATATGATATTTTGAAAAAAAAAATATAACACTACTAAATATATATGATCTAGAAAGAGGAGCATAAGTTCACGTAAATCAATGAAATCCCCTTTAGATACGCCCCTGGATGAAAAATTAAAAATATAAAAGACAACAAATACAAACCATGTCATCACATATTTGAATAAATGACGTTCAAACAATTATTCAACTCAAATGGTTCTATTATCAATATTATGATAAATCAAAATCTAATAAAAGGAACCATGTAAATTCTTTTCTATTCTTTATTCACGTTTTATGTACCACTATGTATCGAACTACTTTTCAAAATTTGAACGTAAAAGAAATAATAATTTATGGGCGATGTCTTAATACTCGTACCCCAATACCTTTGAAATAAAAAAAAGATAGTAGTATAGTATATGCTTTAATATATTCAAAATTTAAAATGCAAGGTGAGATTTAGAGGCCGTCACGTTGGGGTTAATCATCGCATGACGCCACGTGGATAGCTGGTAGTCGTGGATCCCACCGCTGACGTGGTAATTAAAAAAAAAGAAGAGATTTATGGTAGAGGGTTTAGACTTTAGATAGGGGAGAAATATTAGGGAGCGATTAGTGTATATTATAGAGAGAGAAAGTAAAAGAGAGGAGGAGCAGATTTTAGAGCGAGAAACAAGGCGCGGAGAGGCCGTCCGAAATCAAGCACGCCGAGAGAGAGAGAGAGGGAGGAGAGAGAGAGAGAGAAAACTCTTTGCCATTTTTCTTCTTTCCTTCTTCGTCTTCGTTTTCTCCCTTTCTTCTAGGGCACAAAATATTCCTACTGTTTTCATTCCCAGAAAATATACATAACATATTCAAAGCTGCAACAAGAAGAAGGAAGAACAAGCTAGATCACTATAATTACAAATTTATACACTAAACTAATCATTTTTACTTTTAATTTTGTTAATTAAATAGATCTTGCTGCTTTGAATCTCTTATTTTTAGTTGAATCAATATACCGATCACATTTTGTATGTGCGATTCCTGGAAATTATTGATTGAGCTAAGGAGATCTGTCTTACAAGGTTCCGGACCGGATCTGTGGGAGATATTTAATCTGCCGTTGGTAGCGTCTGATGATAGAGGTATTGCAGGTTTAAGAAATCCGTCGGGAAAACGATGAAATGGGCAACATTGCTTAAAGACTTCAAAGAAAAAGTCGGTCTCGCTGCTCAGTCTCCTTCTGCTGCATCATCTCCTTCATCTTCTGCTTCCTCACCTTTTCGTGATAGCAATGCTTCTTTTCCCATACAAGACTTCACCTACTTCCCTTCAAGGTTTGACATCATTTCTTCAAAATAAATAAATAATAATATTCGTCTGAATTGAATTTTTTTTGGTTTTGTATTCGAGTTCTTGCTGCAATTCGTTATATCATTCCTTTTAATATTTTTGCCTAGTTCTGATTTGCCGTGCAATCCATGTGCTGAATTGGAGTTGTTTTTCAATAAGCTTTGCTCAATCAGATGCTAAATTTCATATGCACTCTGTTGAAATGAGCTCGTTAATTTTAACCTGTCAATGATCAGAATTATTTCCCATAGAATTTCATTTATACTGAGGATGCTAACCGTCTTATCTTTATAGCGAAGCCTGACCAGTTCGGATTGAGGTTTAGTTTTTGTTAAATAGTAAGCCTGTTTCAGTTCCTCCAGCAAAGGGTTCCGAGTGCCAAATGAAGCTGCAGTTCGGAAGCTGACTGTCTAGTTTGTGGGTTATGTTTAAACCTTCGGGGTGGCCCAGTGGTTTGGGCATGGGATTTGAGGTCTCAAGTTCGAAACCCCTTACCAGCGCAAGCAAGGGATTTGCCTAGTGCGGGTTACCTCTCCTGCGTGGTTTGCGATATATTGCATAGGAGCGGGGGTTTTATCCCGTGCTCACCCAAAGGGTAGCGGCTACGAGTTTTCCTTGTCATAAAAAAAACAAAAAGTTTGTGGGTCACGTTTTGCTTATCTTGTGCACTTTATCCTGCTTCCTATCCTTATGACACAAATGCAATTCGATGAACGAGTTTTCACTTGAATTTATTGATGAGCGATAAATAAGAACAGACTACATTTTTTTTCTCCTATCAAACTAACTACATCAAGTGCATGCAATTTGTGCACTCTTTAGTTCAATGATTTTCCCCCCATCCAAATTGTGGAAATAATTGTTCTGTGGTTACTGATAAAGAAGGCTCAATGACTGTTGAACTCTTCTTGGATTTTGTTAGTTCTACGGTTTATAAAGAGGCTACAAATCCTTTTTTTGTGAGCTTAACTGATCTATCCTTGTAAAACTTGCATCTTCTTGATGCCTTGAAATGAATCTACTTACTTTATCAAAAAAAAAAAAGACTGTTGAGGAGTCAATATTTTAATGGTCCATATCTTCTCTTTTCTTTAGAAATCATTTAAATCTGCAAGAGTGTCATAAAATATTAGAAAACTGCTTACCGAAGAGTGGAAATTAAGATGATATTGGTGTATGCTTTTTTTCTTCTCAAGTAAGGAAACTGTGTATGATTGATGATTTTACATGGAATTAGTTGTGCTGTTGTCTTTTACCTCTGTTAACTGGAATACAAAAGATTTCCCCAAGAGCATTTTGTCAATGTTGCTTGCGAACTAATGGATATAAGTCTTAATTAACCAATAGGGAGCCTATGTGGTAAGATTCTAGAGCTTGATGTAAAGACTAATGGAAAATTGAGAGGTATTGTCCTTACAACTTGAATCTGTAGGTGTCACTGGATTGCTATCTTCTTTATGTAGGTGATGGTGAATCAAATGATAGTAGGAACCTAGTGGATCTGTAAAATTAAATTATTGAACGTTATGGCCTGAAGTATGGGTATGATTATATGGGTTATTTTTGGAGAACATTTGCTAAGTTTCAAGGGTTTTGTAGTTGAATGGTTCCGCACTCATGTCTGTCCTTGAATAGTATTTTGTATATGAAGTAATAAATTGGACTTTTGTGGAGTGTTTGCCTGTTCCTAGTTGCACTACTGAGTGAAAAACTGGTATAATTTCTATCCCAGATAGTTTTGCAAATGACAAAGCACGTTAGTCCTGTACTCCTATATTACTCCTATCTCCTTAGAGGTGAAATGATCTTTGCCGTAACCATCTTGTCACTATACTGTTACACCAATGACTTCAGCTCATGTGTTTGACCTGTTGTAAGTTACTTCAATCATGTGTACTTTTTTTTCTTGAGATTGTACTATGATTTTTCAGGTTAACTATAAGTGAATTTTCATATGACATAAGTTCTTGTTGATTAATGTTTAAGGAGTTTTAGATCTAACTTTCCATTACGTTTTTTTTATTCTGTTATTTAAAACAGTGACAAACATGAACTGGAGTTGGATTTTAAGAGATATTGGGAAGAATTCCGCTCCTCAAGCTCGGAAAAGGTTATTTTTTTATATTATATATATATGAAACAAAGTAATGCTTGCTCTATTCATCGAAGTTATTAATGGGTCATTTCTTTTCTTTGTTTCAGGAGAAGGAAAAGGCCTTAAATTTGACTGTTGATGTTTTCTGTAGATTAGTGAAGCAACAGGCAAATGTAGCACAGTTGATTACTATGTATGGAAATTGTAGTTATAGCTGTTTGTGCAATTTGTTTTTGACTTCCATTTTATACTCCATGCACCTGAATCTGTACGGCTGTCAACACCTCTTTCTCTCCCACACTGAAAAAAATAAATGAAAATTAAAGCTACCCATGGTTATGTTATTATTTAGTCTAACCCCGTCAAATGCACTGAGACATGGATGATATTTTTATATGCTTTATTCTATTGTCAGCATATGGTTCTTAACCAGCACTTTGTTCCTTTTTACAGGTTAGTAGAGACACACATATTTTCCTTTGTTGTTGGAAGAGCTTTTGTAACAGATATTGAAAAGTTGAAACTTAGTAGCAAAATAAGATCGTTGGAAGTTGAAAGAGTGTTAAATTTTTTCTCTGAAGTTACCAAGGTTGTTTACTTTTCTGTTTATATCTGAAATTCTTGTTTCCTTCTGAGCCCATTCCTAGTTTGTGTTATTTATCTATGGGTGTTTGTTTTGATTATATTAAGCAGGATGGCATCCGGCCTGGTGCAAGTCTGTTGTATGCAATAGAGGTCCTTGTCTCTGGTGTATGTCCTCTACCCGCCTGACTTCTTCATATTTTGATTACTCTCTTTGTTTATGCTAATGAATTTTCATAGTATTTAGACTTCAGGTAATTTGTTTCTTTAAATGTCACTGGCATATGTCAATATCTTCATCAAATTGGCAATCTTAAATATAGAAATAGACACACTTTTATCAAGGTAGTAAATTTGTTACTCAGTATTGCAGTCTAATTTAGTCGTATATGAATTGTGTTACTCGGACTCTTCAAAATCCTTCCGCACCCATGTCGACACGACATGGGTGTGGGTGTGAGATCCACACTCGATTTGGTCAACTTACTTTGAGTGCTTTGACTACATATATGACCGAGAAGTATAGATTGATTGGGTATGTGTTTTAATTTTTGGATTTGTCAACATCAACATCCACAAATGGGATCTGGGGAGGGTAGGATCTAGGCAGAGTGGCAGACCTTATCCCTGCCTTTGCCAGATGAGTATGAGAATGCTTTGCTATTACACGAGATATTTTATGAATAAAATTTAAGGTGTTTATAAATAATTAAATATTTATTAGTTTTAGTTCAATAGCTTTAATTAATTGAGGTGTATACTTTCTATGTCTTATATACAATAATCTACACTCATGGGTGTGGCCTAGTGGTCAACGACGCGGGTTATGAACCATAAAAACAAGTTCAAATCCCAACAGAGACAAAAAAAAAGGTGTTTCTTTTCATCTGTCCTACCCTTGGTGGACCGAGTTACCTGATACTGATACCTGTTGTTGGTGGGAGGTGGTAGGTATCTTGTGGAATTAGTTGAGGTGCGTGAAAGCTATCCCGGACACCACAGTTATAAAAAAATAATACATTAATTGGTCATATCCCATCACCTGTATATGTACCTGAATCCTATGTGATGAAGAATCTGACCTTTAGATCCACACCCGAGTCCGAGCAACTTAGGGATGCAGAGCTGCTTAAGGTTCATGAGAGGATAGAGAAGAAACTTAGTTCTGTGATGTAAATCAAACTTTCCCAATTGTAACATATATATATGTATCTACAGCCTGTCGACAAACAATCTCTCCTTGATTCTGGAATCTTGTGCTGTCTCATTCATATTCTCAACTCTCTTCTTGGTCCTAATGAGGGATATTCGGGGCAAAAAGCTAGTAATGATGAGGGATTGATACTGACAGAGGAAAATCAGGATAACATGGAATCGAGCCGTCGGCTTGAGGTACCTTCCTTGAATGTTCTTTCTTCGTTATAACTTTTTAATTTCCGGTCTGTGCAGTTCAAAACAAACATTGTATTATGTTGTCAAGAGTTGTGATTTATTTGAGGATAATCAGAACTTCTTGAAGCAAAATTTCACCATTGTCACTTTATTTGCTTAATTGTATGAATTTTCAGAGGTTCAGATATTCTCATCCATGCAGGTTGAAGGAAGTGTAGTGCATATCATGAAGGCATTGGCCGCCCACCCTTCTGCTGCACAAAGTTTGATAGAAGACAACTCCCTCATGTTACTTTTTCAAATGGTTGCCAATGGTTCTTTAGTTGCTTTTTCTCAGTATAAGGAAGGCATCGTGCCACTGCATACCATTCAGTTACACAGACATGCTATGCAGGTAAAACTTATCCTGTAAAAGAGATTCACAATGCTGAAGCAGTGGGAGTAATTCCTTCTCAATTATATGATGAAATTTCAGTTCTTAATTCTCTTTCTGTTCTATATTGTTTACTCTCCAGATTCTTGGTCTTCTTCTGGGTAATGACAATGGTAGCACTGCCAAGTATATTCGGAAGCATCATTTGGTATGCCTTTCTAATTTGTTCTCTAGCTAATAGTGTGTTTAAATGGATTGTTGTAATCTGATAGAGTTATTTTTGTTACCTTTTGGTCCTTCACAAAAGTGGACATTTTTTTTCTTTGAGGATCTATGAATAAGGTTATTGGATAAGGCTTAATAATGTATCCTGCTTTCCTGTGCATAAGATCTTTAGATTGATCTATACTATCTCTGAAGGCGGTACACAAATTTCATGAGCATTTACAAAGTTTTTCCCAGACTCTAGGATTGCTGCTTCATAATTGATGAAATGCTGTTTAATTGATTTGTTGTTCAATATTTGTGGCGTACAAGAAATATGGAAAGACATATCCAAAATGAACCTCAGTGTGTTTTTTAAAACGGCAAAGGGTCAAATATACCCTTGTACTATAGGAAATAGTTCAAATATACCCCTCGTTATACTTTCGGTTCAAATATACCCCTACCATTATACTTTGGCACATATATACCACTAATTTTAACGGAGGGACACATGTCATCTTAGGAATCAAATAATCCACCCCCAATTTTAAATACCCAATTCTTTTAAAACCCATCCATTTAACCCATTCCCTCCGTTGACCCGGTTTGAACCAAACCCATTTTCATATATAGTCATCTTTAATTAAAATTTCTATAAAAATCAGTAATGATGCATTAGTCCAAAAGAAGTCCCATATGTTAAAGTGGGTGATAATGAAGTAACGAAACATTATCCAGAAGTGCAAGAGGAGTCCCTTGAGAACAGTACAAGACTCGAAAAACTTTTCAAAATCAAAATAGTCTTCCTCCATAGAAGAACTGTCATCATAGTGCAGACATGCCTTTGCCAGAAGAGGGACATTTGTTAGAGAGATTGAACTTAATGCATGGGTGAAATTAAAGGATCTCAACTTGGGGCATTAATTTCTACTACATTTGAAAATTTTGAAATTTCCAACACCAACTTCTCATGGCAAAGAGATATTAAAGTTCTGAGCAATTCAAAGAGATCGTGACATTACATAGCTCCGAATGATTAATCTTATCAAATCCTTGAATGTCCAATAGAGGATGTATTAAGCAATTATGAAGAGTGTCGATTTTGTGGAGGTTTTAAAAGAGAAGATGACTACGAAAATTGGTTTGGTTCAAACTGGGTCAGCGAAGAAATTGGTTCAAACCGGGTCAGCGAAGGTAACAGGTTAAATGGGTGGATTTTAAAAGAATTGGGTATATAAAATTGGGGGTGGGTTATTTGATTCCTAAGTTGACATGTGTCCCTTTGTTAAAATTAGGGGTATATATGTGCCAAAGTATAACGGTAGGGGTATATTTGAACCGAAAGTATAACGAAGGGTATATATGAACTATTTCCTATAGTACAAGGGTATATTTGACCCTTTGCCGTTTTTAAAATCTCGTTTGTGAATATGAAAACTAACAGTTCAATTGGATATCTCTTTTATTTATTTAGATTTGGTATTTGTTCTCTGTAGAATGGTTAATGCAGGCTATTTTCTCAAAATGTTGGATAAGAATTTGGTTCAACCATTTTAGATGTTTACATTGATGAGTATGTTCTGTTTCTCCGGTAGGGTTATTCCTCTCTTATGTGTGGATAAATTCTAGTCTCTCCTCAAGGAGGCTTGGGTCCCGTTCAACAAATTTTTATTATGAGAAGTCCTTTATTAGGATTTTTTTACCCTTAGGTGCTTGTCTCAATCATCATATGTAACCATCACATTTGGGAATCTTTTCTATACTTGTGTTCTCAAAGGAAAAAAATGCTTGTAGTGATAGCTTCTTGAGAAACTACTTTCTGAAGTCCTTTCTTGAGTCCTTTTGAGATTCAAGAAAAGCTATCCCAGCATTATGCTGAGGGCTTACTATCTGATAACAAGTGAGTTAATATTCAGAAGTCCTTGTATTGTCTGCATTTTTTTCAGAACGCATTGAAATACTCTTGTTTGGACTTGTCAAGAGATCTGAAACCTTTGGGTGCTTAATCTTTCTGTGGGGTTCGTGTCAGCATAATATGCACAATTTAGTAGTGCCATATTGCACACTTGGTTGATGCGAGTTTTAATTGAAGCATTGATGTCTAGGGCCTGATTGTAAGTTGGATGCATTAACTTGGATGTTGTATTGCGATGATTCAGGGTGAAGTCTCTTTTTCTTTTGTTCTTTCTGATTTTAATAATTGAGGGGTCACTCTGACCTTGTTCATCTTTTGAAATACTCGTATACAATTTACATGAGCAATGTGCCTCTTTTCATTCTTTTGGAGTCAGGTCATAGTTTCTTTTTTCTTGGTGACTTGCTGAATATATTTTACCATTTGGAAAATGAATGTTGGAATATTGTGGAGAATTGGTGTATATTATATTATCTGTTTCATTGTTACAGGGCTATTGTCATTTAGCACTGCACCCTTTGTACTAAAAAATTTGATATTCTTTGCATTTCTTTGCTGATGCTCATCATCTTTGATGCCCCAGATAAAAGTTCTTCTCTTGGCTGTTAAGGATTTTAACTCTGATTGTGGAGATTCTGCCTATACGATGAGCATTGTGGACTTGCTTCTTGAGTGTGTTGAATTGTCCTATAGGCCAGGTAACTCTCTTGCGTTTTCTTCCTGTAGCCAATGTCCTCATGTGATTATTGAAGGGTTGAAACTTTCTCTTAAACTGTTGGGCCATCGTTCTGCAGTTCTGCAGACTATACTTTCAGAAAATAATCCGTTGGGTCCTTTATCCGTTCATAGCCTTATTTTTTTGTCTCTGTTTGTTGCTGATTCTAGAAAACTTTGACTTGTAGAGGCTGGTGGGATCAGGCTTAGGGAGGATATCCACAACGCTCATGGTTATCAGTTCTTGGTTCAGTTTGCTTTAATTCTCGCTAAGGGTCAAGATCAGAATTCTCATTTTAAGTTCCTTCCTGATCAAGGAGTTACTTCGGATTATCCTCATTTGGCTAATCACGTGGGTAAAAGCGACTTGGAGGAAAAAAGAGAGGATGCTTTATCACAAGATGTGTCCCCTACACTCTCTAGGTTACTTGATGTACTAGTTAGTCTTGCTCAAACTGGCCCTACTGGTGCATCTGGCTTAAAAGCTTCAAAAGCTTCTCATGTTAAGCCTAGTGGGCATGGCAGAAGTCGTACGTCATCAGCTGACAGAATCGTTGATGATATCTGGGATAAGGATATTGACAAAGTTAAAGACCTGGAAGCTGTTCAGATGTTGCAAGATATTTTTCTGAAGGCTGATAGCAGGACGCTGCAGGGTGAAGTACTCAACAGAATGTTCAAAATATTCTCAAGCCATCTTGACAATTACAAGCTTTGTCAGCAGTTACGGACCGTGCCTCTGTTGATCCTTAACATGGATGGTTTCCCACCATCCTTGCAAGAGATAATTTTGAAGATACTTGAATATGCAGTGACTGTTGTAAATTGCATACCTGAGCAAGAGTTACTTTCACTTTGTTGTTTGTTGCAGCAACCAATCACACCCGATTTGAAGCATACAATTTTGTCTTTCTTTGTAAAGCTCTTATCCTTCGATCAACAATACAAAAAAGTTCTAAGGGAAGTTGGTGTATTGGAGGTTCTGCTGGAGGATCTGAAACAACACAAGTTTCTTTGTGGTTCAGAGCAGCATGCTGATGACCCTAATCATTTTGAAAGGAAATCGGGTTCAAGCTCAAGCAGCTTTAAGAAACACTTGGACAATAAGAATGCTATACTTTCTTCACCCAAACTAGCAGAATCTGATTCAGGGAAATTCCTTCTTTTTGAAGTTGAAGGCACAGTAGGAGTTGCCTGGGACTGTATGGTCTCATTGTTGAAGAAAGCAGAAGTAAATCAAGCATCATTTCGATCAGCTAGTGGGGTGACTATTATACTCCCTCTCTTGGCATCTGACATTCATCGTCCAGGTGTCCTTAGGGTGTTGTCATGCTTAATTATTGAAGATGTGGCACAGGTAAAATCTGAAGTTTTTATTTTGTAATAATCACCAAAAATACTCCAAAAGTGCTCTTTTATTTTTTGTGCCTCGCATTTGATGAAATATTAATGTAAAGTCTTTAGAGTTACTTTTCTTACAAATCCTAGTTCCGTAAGTTACTATTCTAAAAGCTACCAAACTTTCAAACCCTCCCCCCCCCTAAAATTGATGGATCTTACATACTTTGGTGCGTATTGTTTGTATGATTTCTGAATATGTTCTTCCCTAGTTGATGGAGCGAACCGTACCATTGGTGAAATTTTAGATCAGGTTGCTAAGCATGAAATCTTTTGGAATATAAATTTCCTGCTGATGTACCCGTGTTTCTTGATAGTCGATATGCTTTTGCAAGTGTGAGGAGGCTGCAGACAGAGCTGGAAATTACTTGGATAAATAAAGATTGTTGAACTGTTAAGAGTCATTTGGTGTTGAGGTATATGGTAAAATAATCCCAGGATAAATTGTAGGATTATTTTATCCCATGTATTGTTGGAGGTATTAGGTAGTCCTTGGATTATTTTTCCCACCATTTTTGCCATAGTGTAGTCCTTGGACTATTTTTTCCACCATTTTTGCCATAGTTATCCCATTTACATGGTGGAATAACTTATCCTGGGATAACTTATTCCGGGATTAATTATCTCGAGATAACTTGTTCCCAACCAAGTTGCTTTGGTATTCTCGGAAGAACATGGTGCCTTCGAAAATAGCTGCTATCTCTTTAAGTTTTAGTTTATGGCAATCTGCGTCTTCACCAGTTAGTTGCTAGTATTATCCTCTTAGCTTATAAATTCCTCCCTGTACTGTAACAATAGATTAAATTCATATGGAATGTATATCTGATACGTCTTTTGTTTGTCATATAAGTCGGATTGGTTCCCATGCATATTTTCTGATCCTAGATTATGTCTTGTTTTGAATATTTTCTGCAAAAAAAGGTTGACGGTATCTGTTTTTGTCAGGCCCATCCGGAGGAGTTAGGAGCACTGGTTGACATTTCAAAAAGTGGGATGATTACAAGTGCTTTGGGAACTCATTACACACTTCATAATGATGCCAAGTGTGACACTTTTGGAGCTCTATGGCGCATCCTAGGAGTTAATAGTTCAGCTCAGAGGGTCTTTGGTGAAGCCACTGGGTTCTCTCTTTTGTTGACCACACTTCATGGTTTCCAAAGTGAAGGAGAACCCGCAAATCAATCAAATTTGACAATTTACTTTAAAGTGTTCACATACTTGTTACGCCTAATGACAGCAGCTGTTTGTGATAACACTATTAACAGGACAAAGTTGCACGCAGTCGTATCTTCTCAGACATTTTATGACCTTCTGTCTGATTCTGGCTTGATAAGTGTTGATTGTGAACGACAAGTTGTACAGCTATTGTTGGAGCTTGCTCTTGAGATAGTGCTTCCTCCCTTCGTGATGTCTGAGGGTGCCACATTATCTAATGCCTCTGACGAGGAAACAACTGGATTTATTCTAGTTACCCCATCTGGAACTTTTGTCCCTGACATGGAACGCGTCTATAATGCTGGTGCTGTGAGGGTGCTCTTGCGTGCTTTGTTGCTGTTTACTCCAAAGTTGCAATTAGAGGTACTAAACCTTGTTGATAAGCTTGCTCGTGCTAGCGCCTACAACCAGGAAAACCTTACATCTGTAGGTAAGAAGAGATTTACTTTCCGTCAATCTTTCAGTTCTAATCCCATATTAATAATTGTTGATCGTCAGGTTGCGTGGAACTTCTCCTTGAAACAATTTACCCCTTCCTATCGGGGTCATCGCCGATACTTTCTCACGCTTTGAATATCATCGAAGTTCTTGGGGCATACAGGTAATGTCACTCGACTGCTATTGACCAAGCCATAAAGATGTAAACTACTCTTGTGTTGGACACAGAGACAGGTTTTGGATAAGTGCAAAATTAGTGTTAATATTAAATGAGTTTAATTTGTATATTTTATTTATAAAATAGTCTCAAATTAACAAGGAATACTAAATTAATGACCATCAGACCAACGGTGTAAAGAACATACTCCATTTATTTAATGTATCTCAACAGAAATTTTAATGATTATCAGACCAAAGGTTAATTAATGTACTTCTTTCTAAAAAAAAGGTTAGTTAACGTACTTCATATATACAGATAGTGGTATACTGGTATTGTTCATTCCTTTTGAATATAAAGACAATACTATATTCAAAATAGTACTCTCAATGAATACTTGAAGTAAGCAAGACACTAGATTTGGTGAAATCTAAACCCACATTGCATCTGGGGGACAGTGTGGAAGGAGAGGTATAGCAGAAATTTTGAAAATATATCCAATCCATTCACAAGGTTAAATGGAATTGCATTGTATCTCTATTTTTTTTTGGTGTAAACAGATAGGATTAGAGGCTTCTGATCAATTTCTAGAATTCCTAGGATCCTTGTAAGTATTACTGTTCTGCTTTTTGTTCTTTTCTAAAAAGGTCTCCGGCATATCCTTAAATGCTGAAGAATACAAAGTTACCATCAAAAAGAAAAACTTTAAGTATAATCCTTATGGCCAAGTCTAACCCAGTGTTATGCAATATGAAAGACTCGTTGGTTGAAATTTCTTCCATGCTATGCCAACACCATCAGCATTGTTGAATTGGCCTACATTGGTGGGATGTGGATTTCTTGGTCTCGTTACATGGTCTTAGGCAATCCTCACCTCATGAACTAGATTTTGGGGCTGAGTTAGGTCCAACTTCCATTTATTATCATGGTTTTCAGGCCTGACTCATCCCAGTGCTTTGTTCTCAGTTTTGGACCCTCAAATTATGTTGTTCAAGCTCTACTTTGCAGACCTGGGCATGTTGAGTTATCCCACATCCAGGGATGTGGATTTCTTGGTCTCCTTATATGGTCTTGGGAAATCCTCCCCTCATGAGCTAGATTTTGGGGTTGAGTTATTTCCAAGGTCATTTCTTATCTATTAATCTATCACCATGGCCATCCTTTTTTTTTTAATCAAGTAAACGTATTTTCATTCATACACATGACAAGATGGCCGTATACAAGGGGTATACCAAAAGGTAAAGAATCAATAAAAAGATATGATACTCTACAAGTTCCACCCAGTCTAGCCTTCCATCCTTCCGAGTGTAGGGAGTCAGTGTCTTTTTTTCTGTCTAGTAGAAAAACGGGGTGTTCCAAATGAATAAGCTGAGGTTCTGACTTTAAAAGCATTTCAGGAAGGAACCTATTTTGTTTTCAGACACTTTCTTTGTTTGTCCTTGAATTATGTAAATATCTTTTCTACCTAATGTGTTGTCCGTGCTTCCTATATTGCTGGCAACTGTTGTTTGCTTTAGTGTGCAGATACATAAACTAACAATAGTCATGATGGCAGGTTATCTGCATCTGAACTTCGAGTGCTCGTTAGATACATTCTGCAGATGCGACTAGTCACTTCGGGTCGTTATCTAGTTGATATGATGGAAAGGTTGATTCTTACAGAGGATATGGCCTCAGAAGATGTCTCCCTAGCACCGTTTGTCGAGATGAACATGAGCAAGGTTGGGAGTGCTTCAATCCAAGTGCCCTTAGGAGAAAGGTCTTGGCCACCTGCTGCTGGTTATTCTTTTGTTTGTTGGTTTCAGTTCCGAAATTTATTCAAGTCACAGGCAAAGGACAATGATGCTTCTAAAATGGGATACACTAAAGGGCAAGGCGTAGGTGGGCAGCATCATGGGCCACATGCCCTGAGGATATTTTCTGTTGGAGCAGTAGACAATTCAAGCACTTTCTATGCCGAACTTCGTCTTCAGGAGGATGGTGTTCTCACCCTTGCAACTAGCAATTCTTCCTCTTTGTCATTTTCAGGATTAGAAATGGAGGAAGGGAGGTGGCATCACCTTGCTGTTGTGCATAGCAAACCAAATGCGCTGGCTGGCCTCTTTCAGTCTAGCTTTGCTTATGTTTACCTCAATGGAAAGTTAAGACACACTGGTCGATTAGGATATTCTCCTTCTCCAGCTGGCAAGTCGTTGCAGGTGATTGTTGGTACCCCGGTTGCTTGTGCACGAATTAGTGACTTGTCATGGAAGCTTAGATCTTGCTTTCTTTTTGAAGAAGTTCTTTCCCCTGGTTCAATCTGTTTTATGTATATTCTTGGAAGAGGGTATAGGGGTCTCTTCCAGGACACAGATTTGCTGCAATTTGTTCCTAATCAGGCCTGTGGAGGTGGCAGCATGTCAATTTTAGATTCTTTGGATGCTGACTTACCTCTGGCTTCCAACCCCCAAAAGCCAGATAATGCTGGAAAGCCAGGGAGTGTGCAGTGTGATCGGAGTGGATTTGTTTGGGATTTGGACAAATTAGGGAATCTCTCCCTTCAACTTTCTGGTAAGAAGCTCATTTTTGCATTTGATGGGACAAGTACAGAGTTACTTCGAGCTTCTGGAACATTCTCTGTGCTCAATCTGGTTGATCCAATGTCAGCTGCCGCTTCTCCTATTGGAGGTGAGTAGATTAATTTTAATCTTTGTTTTTCTCGTTACTGGTAAATATCTCAAATCAAAGTGAGAATTACAATTTATTTCAGCTGTTTTCTTTTCTAAGTCCTGATTATCCACAGGTATACCACGCTTTGGACGACTTATTGGGGATGTCTATATTTGCAAGCATTGTGTTATTGGTGAGACAATCCGTCCCATTGGTGGCATGGCTGTCATTCTAGCTCTTGTAGAAGCAGCTGAAACGAGGGACATGCTGCACATGGCTTTGACATTACTTGCTTGTGCTCTTCATCAAAATCCACAGAATGTTAGAGACATGCAGCAATACAGGGGATACCATTTGCTTGCTCTCTTTTTGCACCGGCGAATGCCATTATTTGACATGCAATCACTTGAAATTTTTTTCCAGATTGCTGCATGTGAGGCTTCTTTCTCTGAACCAAAGAAGTTCTATAGTTCCCAGAAGACACTGCCACCTGTCACACCCGTCAATGAAGGAAGCATTGAAGACCTTACTTTATCCAAATTCCGGGAAGAATTTTCTTCAGTTGGATCTCATGGAGACATGGATGATTTTTCTGCACCTAAAGATTCCTTGAGTCAGATTTCTGAGCTTGAAAATGCTGAAATGCCAACCGAAACATCCAATTGCATTGTTCTTTCAAATGCCGATATGGTTGAGCATGTTTTATTGGACTGGACTGTTTGGGTAACAGCCCCAATTCCAATACAGATTGCTTTACTGGGCTTCCTTGAGCATCTTGTTTCAATGCATTGGTACAGGAATCATAATCTGACAATTCTGCGCAGAATTAACCTTGTTCAACATTTACTTGTTACTTTACAAAGAGGTGATGTGGAAGTACCGGTGCTAGAAAAATTAGTTGTATTGTTAGGTGTTATATTGGAGGATGGATTCTTACCCTCTGAACTGGAGCAAGTGGTTAGATTTGTGATAATGACATTTGATCCACCAGAGTTAACATCACGGCATCAAATAATGAGAGAATCTATGGGGAAGCATGTTATTGTAAGGAACATGTTGCTTGAGATGCTGATTGATCTGCAAGTGACAATAAAATCAGAGGATTTGCTAGAGCAGTGGCACAAAATTGTTTCATCAAAATTAATAACTTATTTTCTTGATGAAGCTGTACATCCTACAAGTATGAGGTGGGTCATGACTCTTCTTGGTGTGTGCCTTGTGTCTTCTCCAACATTTGCACTTAAATTTCGCTCCAGTGGAGGCTATCAAGGTTTGGCGAGAGTACTTCCGAGTTTCTATGACTCCCCTGATATATACTATATCCTGTTTTGTCTTATTTTTGGCAAACCTGTATACCCAAGACTGCCTGAAGTTCGGATGCTAGACTTTCATGCCCTAATGCCAAGTGATGGCATTTATGGAGATCTGAAATTTACTGAGCTGTTGGAATCTGTGATTGCTATGGCAAAGGCAACTTTTGATAGGTTGTCTATGCAGGCAATGCTTGCCCATCAAACTGGCAACCTTTCCCAGATCAGTGCTGGAGTTGTAGCAGAGCTGGCAGAAGACAATACTGACATAGCTGGAGAGCTTCAGGGTGAGGCTCTCATGCACAAAACTTATGCGGCACGGCTGATGGGTGGTGAGGCTTCAGCACCTGCTGCTGCTACCGCTGTCCTTAGGTTCATGGTTGATCTTGCAAAAATGTGTCTATCTTTCTCAGCTGTTTGCCGAAGAGCAGATTTTCTTGAAAGTTGCATCGACCTTTATTTTTCTTGTGTCAGGTTCATTCAAAATTTCCTTCCTGTATGCTTATAGTTATTTTATATTTGACTATATTAAAGGTATTCTTTGCTTGCTTTTCATTTTTTTCTGTTCTCTGACATGTAGGGCTGCACAAGCTGTGAAAATGGCTAAAAAACTTTCTGTAACAGTGGAAGAGAAGAACTTAAATGACGGTGATGAAACTAGTAGCTCCCAAAATACTTTCTCTAGTTTGCCTCATGAACAGGAACAGTCAGCCAAGACCTCTATAAGTATGGGAAGCTTTCCTCAGGGACAGACTAGTACAAGTTCTGAAGATATGCCGGTGATGTCGAACAATGTAGGTACAACAGATGTTGATGTTACTTCATCCCAGCCAGGTTATGTCAAAGCAGTACAGGAAGAAGCACAAGCCACTGCAGCAATAGACAATGATGTTGTTGACCATGCTTCTGCTGTCACATCCAGCAGCAAACATCTTAGCTTCCGCGATGTGAAACTCACAGTAGATCCCGTCCGGCAAACTGATTCACTGAGTTCAGCATCCTTTAACATGTTTGAATCTCCTATATTGTCGGAGAGATCCTACTCCCAAATGGCGCAAACCCCATCCACTTCTCCAGTGGTGACTTCTTGGATGGGAGGTGAATCAAAAGTCAACCTAGCATCAACACCCCTGATGGAGTCTGCTGCATCTATCAGTGAATTGGATTCTTCTCCTGAGATGAAATCCGCTTCTCAAGGACAATCTGCTGCAAACACGATGTTTATGATTGGTTCAAATTTGCTTCTTGAGGTGGATGACTGTGGGTATGGTGGAGGGCCATGCTCTGCTGGAGCTACAGCTGTTCTTGATTTTATGGCGGAAGTTTTATCTGGATTGGTAACTGAACAAGTGAAGTCGGTACCTGTCATCGAGGGTATTTTGGAGAGTGCTCCATTGTATGTTGATGCTGAATCTGTTTTGGTATTTCAGGGACTGTGCCTCACTAGACTACTGAACTTCCTCGAAAGGCGTCTTTTGCGGGATGATGAGGAAGATGAGAAAAAGTTGGATAAGGGTCGTTGGTCTCTTAACTTGGAAGCATTATGCTGGCTGATAGTAGATAGAGTTTATATGGGTGCTTTTCCTCGGCCTGCTGGTGTACTGAAGACTCTGGAGTTCTTGTTATCTATGCTACAGTTGGCTAATAAGGATGGGCGCGTTGAAGAAGCTGCTCCAACTGGGAAAGGAATCCTGTCCATTGGTAGAGGAAGTAGACAACTCGATGCTTATGTACAAGCGATTCTGAAGAACACCAACAGAATGATTTTATTCTCTTTCCTCCCATTGTTCTTGATAACCATCGGAGAAGATGAACTACTTTCTTCTTTAGGTTTGCAAGTGGAGCCAAAGAAAAGAGTACACTTGAACCCATCCTCGGAGGATAGTGGAATTGATGTTTGCACGGTGTTACAGTTGCTAGTCGCTAATAGAAGGATAATATTTTGTCCCAGCAACATTGACACTGATTTAAATTGCTGTCTTTGCATAAATCTAATTTCTCTTCTTCGCGATCATAGGCGTCATGCACAGAACATGGCTATTGATATTCTCAAGTATCTGCTAGTACACCGAAGGGCTGCACTTGAAGATTTTCTTGTCTCTAAACCAAATCAAGGACCTCCTTTGGATGTTCTTCATGGCGGTTTTGACAAGCTCTTAACTGGAAACTTACCTGCATTTTTTGAGTGGCTTCATAGTTCTGAACAAGAAGTTAATAGAGTGTTGGAACAGTGCGCTGCCATTATGTGGGTTCAGTTTATTACTGGGTCAGCTAAGTTTCCTGGGGTGAGGATTAAAGGCATGGATGGTCGACGTAAGAGAGAAATGGGGAGGAAACTAAAGGAGATCTCAAAGTTGGATGGAAGACATTGGGAGCAGATAAATGAACGAAGAATTGCTCTTGAGTTGGTTCGCGATGCAGTGGCTACTGAACTAAGAGTAATTCGCCAGGATAAGTATGGGTGGGTGCTACATGCAGAGAGTGAGTGGCAGACTCATCTACAACAACTTGTCCATGAGCGAGGAATCTTCCCATTGAATAAGTCCTCTCATAGTGAAGAATCTGAGTGGCAGCTTTGCCCCATTGAAGGTCCATATAGGATGCGGAAGAAGCTCGAGCGTTGCAAATTAACAATTGACACTATCCAAAATGTTCTGACTGGACAATTTGAGTTAGGAAGGCTAGAACTTTCAAAGGAGAGGACTGAGAATGAAACTAATGCCTCTGATGGTGAGTCTGATATTTTTTTCAATCTCATGAGTGAAAATCCACAACAGGACTCTTTCAGTAGTGAACTTTATGATGGATCAACTTTCAAAGACTCGGATGATGTTAGAGATGCAGCTTCTAGTAGAGCTGGATGGAATGATGACCATGATAGTAGCATTAATGAAACGAGTCTCAGCTCTGCTCTTGAACTTGGACCCAAGTCGAGTAGTGCTTCCATTCATAAAGCTGAGAGTGTTCAACGGAAGTCGGAACTAGGATCTCCCAGGCAATCTTCTTCTCTAAAAGCTGATGAAACAAGAACGGCGGAGGACAAACCGGAGAAGGAACTAAGTGATAATGGTGAATACTTGATTAGACCTCATTTGGAACCTTCTGAGAGAATAAAGTACAAATATAACTGCGAGAGAGTGGTTGGTCTTGATAAACATGATGGTATATTTCTGATTGGAGAATTATCATTGTACATCATTGAGAATTTTTTCATCGATGACTCTGGGTGCATATGTGAAAAAGAATGCGAAGATGGTCTATCTATCATCGATCAGGCTTTAGGTGTAAAAAAGGATTTTTCGTGTAGCATGGACTCCCACTCAAAGTCAAGTTCTTCCTGGGCTGTAACAACAAAGGCCTATGTTGGGGGACGGGCATGGGCATATAATGGTGGCGCATGGGGAAAGGAAAAGGTTTGTACTAGTAGTAATGTGCCCCATCTTTGGCATATGTGGAAGCTTGATAGTGTTCATGAGATTCTAAAGCGTGATTATCAACTTCGGCCTGTTGCCATTGAGATCTTTAGCATGGATGGCTGCAATGATCTTCTGGTTTTCCACAAAAAGGAGAGAGAAGAGGTTTTCAAGAATTTGGTGGCCATGAATCTTCCCAGGAACACCATGTATGTTTTACTCTAATTTGCTCAAGTCTTTTGCTTCTCTAATCTAGCAATTGAATTGTTGGTTCCACTCTATTTTTATTTACTTTTCAATTAGGTCACCAAAGATTAATTATACATAGCTGCAAACCAACATGGCTCTTTTCTAGAATGCTATGATGGTATTACTTATAGTGTTGTGGCTGGTTTCCTACGGATTAGGTGTACCAGTTTGTTTGTTATTTTGGGATTAAAGAACACAGGGTAAAATCAACTGACTTTGTGCTTAATTGAGTAATACTTTTGCTTTAATCGATCTTCATAAATCTTTTTTCTTTGTTGTCTTCTAAGGAAGTCATTGCCTATTTTACAGGTTGGACACAACAATATCAGGGTCCGTAAAACCAGATAGCAATGAAGGGAGCCGTCTTTTCAAGGTTATGGCAAACTCATTCTCTAAGAGATGGCAAAATGGTGAAATTAGCAATTTCCAGTACCTCATGCACCTCAACACGCTCGCCGGGCGTGGTTATAGTGATCTCACCCAGTATCCTGTGTTCCCCTGGATTTTAGCAGATTATGAGAGTGAGAATCTGAATTTCTCAGATCCCCAAACTTTCCGGAATCTTGATAAACCAATGGGCTGTCAAACAGCGGAAGGTGAAGAGGAATTCAGAAAAAGGTTGGTGCTTTACCACTCAATTAGAAATTCTGTTGAGTTCACATTTTATTGGAACCATTTGCCCTTCTTGATCTTTTAACTTCTCCGTGATTGTTATATTTTATGTTTGTCCATGTTTCAGATATGAGAGCTGGGATGATCCTGAGGTTCCCAAATTCCATTATGGTTCTCACTACTCTAGTGCTGGAATTGTCCTATTCTACCTCATACGCCTTCCCCCATTCAGTGTTGAAAATCAGAAGCTGCAGGGTGGTCAATTTGATCATGCTGATCGTCTTTTCAATAATATAAAGGACACCTGGCTGAGTGCTGCAGGTAAAGGCAATACATCAGATGTTAAAGAATTAATTCCAGAGTTCTTTTATATGCCAGAGTTCCTGGAGAATATGTTCGATCTTGACCTTGGTGAGAAACAGTCTGGAGAGAAGGTTTGTCTTGCTTCTCTGTATTCTTTTTAGATATTCCTCTTTTTGTGAGAAGTAACTTGTCTAAATAGAACAACTTCCATGCTAATCCAGATAAGTCTCCTAATAGTGTATGGTTCTTCACCAGGTTGGCGATGTTGTATTGCCTCCATGGGCTAAAGGTAGTGTTCGAGAGTTTATTAAAAGGCATAGAGAAGCACTGGAGTCTGATTATGTTTCAGAGAATCTGCATCACTGGATAGACCTAATCTTTGGCTACAAACAGAGAGGGAAAGTAAGTGTTTAGATGTTCTTCTGTCATTGCATCTCGATTACATCATAATGTGAATATGAGGTTCTTTCTATGTTTTTTTTCAACCAAGTAATACATTTTTATCAATGAAGGGCAACAAACGCCCATATACAAGAAGTTAACCCAAAATGTAGGAAACTTCACAAAAACATATGATTCTCTACAAACTATATCCAATCTTGTACACTTAGGAACCTCATAGGTGCACCAAAGTGAGTTAAGGAATAAGAGGTTGCTCCTCAAATGATTAAAATCATTTTCTGTTCCATCAAAAACTTTCCTATTTCTCTCCCCATACAGTCCACATAGGTTCCTTCTATGTTTTACTTGTTAAATCTGAAGTTTGATTGGCATTGTGTTTTATGCAAGCACTAAACAACATATTGCCTGGAATACTGATCAATTCTTTCACTGTCAATTATTTGTCTTTCGTTAAGTCGTTGCTTTTCCTGGATAAATTACCGCATTCTTGTTACCATTTCTCACATGATTTGTTAGAATTTGAGAGTCAATTATTTTACCCCTTCTGATATGGCTCTCTCTCTTCTTGAATAGAAAAATAAACTGTAAATGTTTTGTTGTTGTCAGGCAGCTGAAGAAGCAGTTAATGTCTTCTATCACTACACTTATGAAGGCAGTGTTGACATTGACTCGGTTAGTGATCCAGCAATGAAAGCCTCAATTCTTGCTCAAATTAATCACTTTGGGCAAACGCCAAAACAACTATTCCTCAAACCCCATGCCAAGAGGCGAACTAATCGGAAGCTTCCTCCTCACCCTTTGAAGTACTCTCAGCATCTTGTTCCGCACGAGATTCGTAAAACCTCATCTTCTATATCTCAGATTGTCACATCCGGTGACAAAATTCTAGTGGCAGGGGCAAATACCTTGCTGAAACCTAGAACATTCATTAAATATGTTGCCTGGGGTTTTCCTGACCGCAGTTTGAGATTTATTAGCTATGATCAAGATAGGCTTCTCTCCACTCATGAGAATCTTCATGGAGGGAACCAGATACAGTGTGCCAGTGCTAGTCATGATGGCCACATTCTAGTTACAGGGGCTGACGAGGGATTGGTTTGTGTTTGGAGGATTGGTAAAGAGGCACCCCGTTCTGTAAGGCGCTTGCAGTTGGAGAAGACTCTCTGTGCTCATACAGGCAAAATCACATGCCTACAAGTTAGTCAGCCATACATGATGATTGTGAGTGGATCGGATGACTGCACTGTTATCTTGTGGGACCTTAGCTCCATGGTTTTTGTTAGGCAGCTTCCTGAGTTACCCGCTCCTGTTTCAGCAATTTATGTGAATGATCTGACTGGAGAAATTATTACTGCTGCTGGTGTAATGCTTGCTGTTTGGAGCATCAATGGGGATTGCCTTGCTGTCATCAACACATCACAGCTTCCGTCGGACTTCATCCTTTCACTTGCTGGTTGCACATTCTCTGATTGGCTGCAAACTAACTGGTATATTTCAGGCCACCAGAGTGGAGCCATTAAAATTTGGAGAATGGTGCATTGCTCTTGCGAGGACAGTGGCCAAAGCAAATCAAGTGGGAATCCTACTGGAGGGTTAGGACTCGGGGATAGTGTACCAGAGTACAGGCTGATCCTTCACAAGGTACTAAAGTTTCATAAGCATCCTGTAACTGCCCTCCACCTTACTAGTGATCTGAAACAGTTGTTGAGTGGAGATTCTGGAGGACATTTGCTTTCGTGGACACTCTCTGAAGAGGGCATGAAAAGCATGATTAGTCGGGGGTGATTCTGGGATTAGCAATGTGTGTTTGTATTCTAAAAATATACTTGGCTTCTTAGGGGCAATTAAAGGACAACCTGAATGGTTTCAATCCACTCAGGGAGCAACATGAATTCGTGTGCACGTTGCACAGTAACCGCTGATAAGATTGCTGACTTGGAACAGATCCAAGGAATCAGAAGGATCTGTGTATTGGCACTTCCTGGAAGACATGAAACATATGATCTTTCTTGAGCAAGTGCCTAGTGGCTCCAGATGTAGGACTCGGGAACAAGTTGGTTGCAAATGTTGTTGTCGATTATTGTAGAGGGATTTTGGGTATTGGGATGGGAGATTGGTGGGTCTCTTGAAGCTGTTGTACATAGGACGGTAATTGACAGTGTATACTGAGGTTGTAAATGTGCAAGTTTTTGCCAGGAACATCATGTTGGCTGTAATTTGATCCAGCTAACTTTAGGGGCAGATGTAGCAGTTCGTTTTGGCTTCACTTCATTTAAATGATTGCAAGGGGAAGTTGCAGGCCTGTTTTTGCTTTGTAAAAAAAATATATTCTCCCAGGTTATTTATTAAGATTGAATTGGGGTCATATGCTCCTTGGTTTTCCTGTTAGAAAGGCAGTTGCTTGCTGTTTTTTTTTTTTTTTCCTCTTTTCCTTTTATTATTCTTGGTTGGTCTCTAGTATTTAGTCCAAATTCGCATGTCTCAATGGTAGCTCAAATGCCATAGTTATTTTGAACTTACAAATGCTTGTACAGTTATTTCTGCACCAGATTGTCGTAAATATTAGACAGATAAGTTAATGGAGAACGATAGTGATTTCTCATTACTAACCCCTTTACTAATGTTTGATGTTCATGTTTCTGGTATGCAATGTGATTTCGTTATTTGTTTCCAAGAATGGTGTTGTTTTCAAATGCACACATAAGTATACGCAAATATCCTTCCACAAAGACTTGCGATAAACTATTAACCTTAATACTAAATTGAGATAAAAATAAAAATACTTAAAATCACTTTAAAATAGATCGAGAGTACAAAAGAAGAATAGATCTTTTAATATATCTTTAAATTTTGTAAAAAATTCCGTTACCGGGAATCGAACCCGGGTCTCCTGGGTGAAAGCCAGATATCCTAACCGCTGGACGATAACGGAAGTGTTGATAGGAATCCTTTCTTTAATTATAGATAGATGATCAAACTAAACATTGGATTAAAGTGCAACGTAACAAATAAAACAAACCAAAATAAAGGGATTAGAATGTATTAAATTAACCTTTTAGCAACACTACTACACTACTTCCTCGATCCATTTTCGTCTTGAAAAAATGTCATTTACTAAAATTAAAAATAATTTTGTTTTTAGTTAAATAATTTACCGTCACACAAATATGAATTGTTTTAGATACAAATTTCATAAATTTTCATCTTTGTTTTTTATTTTCATTATTATTTTTAATAACTATCTTAGTATGTTGTTTATTGTGTTTTGATTATTGATTATATTGTTGTTGTAACTTCTATTTGGTAGTCTTTGCACGGTTTCCTTTACTCTTTTTGTTATGTACCTAATTTATGTTTCCTTTTTTCCCCCGGATTTGAGTTGATGGTCTTTCAAAAACAACTTAACTTCCATAGTATTGGTAAGGTTTATGTACCTTCCTCACACTTTACTTGTTAAATTTTACTGAATATGCTATTGTTATTATTTTTAAATCCCAAGATAACCCGTAACCGTTATAAACTTTGCCTTCGCGTGAGTACTCTGTGGTAAACACTTTGTGCTGTGTAATAGCTTGTAAACCACACCGAAAACGTAAACCGCATTAGCCAAGCCATATGCGACTAACTCGACTTAAGAGATATTGAGAAGATATGCATGCTTTGATCAAGATCTTTGGGGATGATTCTGTACTCCAGTTCGATGGAGGAACTTTAGGATCATCCGAGTGGAGAACCACCTTTCAAACCAACTGAGTTTAGGATAAAAATATACTATTTGTTATAAAATAAAATATGTGTAGTAAAATAAAATGATAAGAAGAAAAGGAGAGAACGAGACACACACAATATAGTAGTGGTTTTTCTTTATTATTGAATGTTTTTCTTTTCACTTACTCTTGTCTTATATACTTGGTCACCAAGTATAATATATGGATATCTATTTGCCACGTAAATAATTGACCATCAAGTATAATATATGAATGGTTAAATTACAACACATTATATGTTGTGTGTATATTCATCTACGCACGATACATATTGTGCGTACATACATGTTAGAACCAAAATATATTGTATGTTACAACAGAAAGTATACTTACGAGTTATGTGAACATCCATTTTACAACACTATTGTTACATAATTTTTTATATTTTTCTTAAACATCCTGCTGTGAAAGAGTAGCATTATTCAAACTACTAAAGAGTATTTTGATTCTTGGAATTTTCTTACGCAACAATATGGCTGCCAATGCGATATTCCAAAACATGTCTTCGTTTTCCTCATCACCACCTACTTTAGCAACGAATTCTCAGAAAGTTCCAACATTCAAAATCTCACCCAATTCTCAAAAACCCGCCATTATCCATTCTCTCAAACAAATTTGCCGGCAAGACAACATCAAAGAATCAGTTTTTACCCTCTCTAATTTAATTGAGACTTGTGCATTTGAAAAAACTTTACTACAAGGTCAACAAATCCATGCCCATGTCCTAAAATTGGGTTTATCGGGTGATGATTCAATTTTCTTGAACACCAAGATTGTTTTCATGTATGGTAAGTGTGGGTCAATTGGTGATGCCCAGAAGGTGTTTGATAGAATGACTGAAAGAACTGTCTTTACTTGGAATGCTATGATTGGTGCTTGTGTTATAAATGGGGTGCCTATTAGAGCAATTGAGTTGTATGGGGACATGCGTTTCTTGGGTGTTGCGGCAGATGCTCACACTCTTTCTAGTACATTGAAGGCAACTAGTCAGCTTGAAATTTTGTACTGTGGAAGTGAAATACATGGCGTCGCGATAAAACTTGGTCTTATTTCTAATGTTTTTGTGGTGAACTCACTGGTGACTATGTATACGAAGTGCAATGATATCAGGGCAGCATCATTGTTGTTTACTGGAATGAGTGAAAAAGACGACACTGTTTCATGGAATTCTATGATTTCTGCTTATACTATAAATGGGATGAATCAGGAAGGTTTAAGTCTCTTTGTTGAAATGCTGAATGCCAGTGTTGAACCTACCACGTATACGTTTGTTGCTGCGATTCAAGCATGTGAGGAGACAAGTTTTGGAAAATTTGGGATTGAGATTCATGCTGTTGTTCTGAAATTGGGTTATTCTTTTGATACATATGTTGCGAATGCTTTGTTAATGATGTACATTAAAAACAATAGATTAGATGAAGCTGCTAAAATATTCTTCCATATGCAAGAAAAGGACAACATTTCTTGGAATTCCATGATGTCAGGTTATGTGCAGAACGGACTTTATGATGAAGCGATTAATATGTTTCATGAGATGATGAATGCAGGTCAGAAACCTGACCACGTCTCACTTATGAGTATGCTTGTCGCATCTGGAAGACAGGGAAATTTGTTAAATGGGATGGAAATTCATGCCTTTTCACTGCGAAATGGTTTGGATAGTGATTTGCAGGTTGGCAATACTCTTGTAGATATGTATGCCAAGTGTGGTAAGTTAGATTACATGGACTCTGTCTTTGGTAGGATGCTGCATAGAGATGGTGTCTCTTGGACTACAATTATTGCTGCTTATGCTCAGAATAATTTTCCCTGGAAGGCCGTGCAATTATTTCGCGAGGTACAGGCAGAAGGAAGCCATGTTGATGCCCTTATGATTGGAAGTGTCCTCCTTGCTTGTACTGAGTTGAGGTGCAACTTACTTGCAAAAGAAATCCACTGCTATGTGATTAAAAGAGGAATATGTGATCCTTTTATGCAGAAAACTCTTGTGAGTGTTTATGGAGATTGTGGGAACGTGGTCTATGCAAATAGTATTTTTAGGTTGAGTGAAGTTAAAGATGTCGTGTCCTTTACAAGCATGATGTGCAGTTATGTTCAAAATGGACTTGCAAATGAGGCTCTTGGTCTCATGCTCTGTATGAATGAAATGCGAATCGAGGCAGATTTTGTTGCAGTCCTAAGCATGCTCACTGCTGCTGCTGATCTATCTTCCTTAAGGAAAGGAAAAGAGATTCATGGATTTTTGGTTAGAAAAGGCCTCCTTCTGCAAGATTCCATTAGAAGCTCTCTAATAGATATGTATGCCAGCTGTGGGACTCTGGAGAACTCATATAAGGTGTTTAATTATTTAAAGAGCAAAGATCCAGTTTGTTGGACGAGCATGATAAATGCTTGTGGATTACATGGTTGTGGTAGGAAAGCAATTGATATATTCACGAGGATGGAGAAGGAAAATATTCACCCAGATCACATAACCTTCTTGGCTGTTCTTCGTGCATGTAGCCATGCGGCGCTAATAGAAGATGGCAAAAGAATTTTCAAGATAATGCAAAGCAAGTACACATTGGAGCCTTGGCCAGAACACTATGCTTGTTTTGTTGATTTGCTTGGACGTGCAAATCAATTGGAAGAGGCATTCCAAATTGTAAAAACAATGAACTTGGAGAATATACCTGCCGTCTGGTGTGCTCTCCTTGGTGCTTGTCAGGTATATGCCAATAAAGAGTTAGGAGAAATTGCTGCGATGAAGCTTCTTGAACTAGAGCCCAAGAATCCAGGAAATTATGTTCTTGTATCTAATATGTATGCTGCGACTTATAGATGGGACGATGTGGAAGAAGTTAGAGTTACAATGAAAGGAAAAGGGCTGAAGAAAGATCCTGCATGTAGCTGGATAGAGGTAGGAGATAAGGTTCATATATTTGTTGCTCAAGATAAGTCGCACCCAGAGTGTGATAAGATTTATGAAAAATTAGCTTATCTCACTGAGAAATTGGAGAAGGAAGCAGGTTATGTGGCTCAAACCAAATATGTTTTGCACAAGGTGGAGGAGAAAGAAAAAGTTAAGTTGCTTAAAGGACACAGTGAAAGACTAGCTATTGCATATAGTTTACTTGCTAGTACTGATAGAAACCCCATTCGAATCACAAAAAATCTCCGCGTCTGTAGTGATTGCCATACTTTCAGTAAGCTAGCTTCAAAGTACCTAGAGCGAGAAATTATAGTTAGAGATGCCAAAAGATTTCACCGTTTCAGGGATGGGATATGTTCCTGTGGAGATTTCTGGTGAAACTAGTAGTTGATTATTCTATTAAGAACTTCAGGATGATAACTAACTCTACTGCTTGGTTACACCCACTTATAAGACGTACTCAACATCTATGAGATGCTTCTGGTGAGGGTGGAGGATATTTTTCCATATGGTGCGGTATGGATATCAAAGGTGCCGAGGAAGGTGTGCTTCACGTGGTTAGCTACTAGAGGGGTGATTTTGACGGCAGATAACCTTAGAAAGCAAAAGGCTGTCTACATGAGCTGGTGTTTCCTATGTAAGGAAACTAGTGAGGACATGGATCATATTCTGTTATATTGCAAATTAGCCACGAGGTTATGGGAGGATATATTTACATGGTTTGGCGTCACTTAGGTAATGCCAAGACCCGTGTAGGAGTTGATGTTCAGTTGGAAGAGTGGAGCTGGGAGAAGAAGGCACAAGGCATGCAATGTTACTCCTCTAGCTCTAATGTGGGTCATATTTGGAAAGAGAGAAATAGGAGAGTTTTTGAAGAGGTGGAGATGAGCTTTTGCTCAATTGAGGAGTAGTCTCCGATCCCTAATTTTCTTTTAGTGCACCCATGTAGTTCCTGATTGTATAGAGGATTAGGTGTCTTTTGGAGAGAACCATATTTTGTAGGTCTCTCCTTTTTTTTTTTGTATATCTCTTGTCTACGGCCAAGTTGGCCTTGTTATTATCAATGAAAAACTTACTTGATAAAAAAGAAGACATACTCGGCATATTTTTCAATAAGAGATGTTAATTCTTGACATGCCCTCTTGCAGTGAGCATATTAGTTCAGAGAATTTGGAGGTGGTTGGATTCTTTGGCAACTCTGAGGAGCTCATAAGGTCTACAACAATCAAAACTCCTCTTTCTAAATAAAGGTGTGTTGTTCATATGAATATTCAATGTCAGTCTTGTGAGAAATATAGGAAAAGAATATTATTGAATTGTTGTTGTGTCTACATTATTACATTGAGACCTTATTTATAGACCCTAGAATACAATCCTTTACCAAGTAGGATACTATTTAGTATTCCTATTTCTATTCCTATTCCTATTCTAATAGGATTGTATAAACCTATTCCTATTCTAATAGGATTGTATAAACCTATTCATATTCTAACACTCCCCCTCAAGCTAGTGCATACAATTCATGTACCTAGCTTGTTACAAATGTAATTAACACGCGGACCGATGAGGGGCTTGGTGAGATATTTGCAAGTTGATCACTTGACTTCACAAAATTGACAATCAATCTCAATGTGCTTGGTCTTCTCATGAAATACTGAATTTGATGCATAATGCCGATAAAATACAGAGTGATAAAATTACAGTGTTGGAACTTCCCAAACCAAGCTTGCAAAGACTGTTTCAGACCATAGAGTGACTTACGTAATCAACATACAAGGCTACTAAACTCCCCCTGAGCAACAAAATTAGGTGGTTGCTCCATATATACTTCTTCACAATGCAACGGTCGTTGCAAGTGCTCAAAATCTAGTATAAAGTATATGGATCATGTTGGAATCAATAGACGAGTCGATATTAAACAAGTCACC